>NW_017100133.1:9546-79021 GCF_001263275.1 Habropoda laboriosa | reverse complement strand
TTCGCTGAAAAGTTACAAAATGAAATTACAAAATAATTAAAAATAAAATGTAACACCGACACATAGTGTTTCGACCAATGGACAAAAATCAGAAATTCAAAGTGTAAAATCTAATAATTTTTTCATTTTAAGATGTTAATAACAAACCATAGTTTGTAATATTGCCTATAATTTTGACTGAATACGTCCATTTGTTGTTAAAATTAAGACGTGAAATTTGCTCCATTAAAATCAGTGTATTTTTCAAATATGTGCCATTCACAGACCATTTGTGTTTTTGATTTGATTTTTATAGGTTGTCTTTAGTACCTGAATACCTTTGAATCTTAACCACAGAATTTTAATACAATAGTAATAAATTTTCCTAATTTTTTATGTAAAATTTTTATCAAATTTAAGGAGTCTTTTAAAAAAAAGTACTGAGTAATACCTCTGTCATTTTTTGTATATTAATTTTGAACATATAAATCTTCATATTAATGTCAAATTTAACTAAATTTTTTATTATTTACATTGTTATTTAACTACCTAATGAAAATTACAAAACAAAAATAAAACAGAAATTTTGAATGTATACAAAGTTATGATATTTATCTCTGAAACCCCTGTGTGCGAAACGGCCGCTACGATTTTGCCGGTATTTCCGCGAAACTGATGAACAAATTTTTCAAACAAAAGTTAATCAGTATTCAGTTGACAATAAATCATGTTAATGAAAATTTACAAAAGGTTTTTATTCGATAAAAAATAAAGATCACTACAATTTTTTTAAATGAAACCATATATTTTTTTATATGCCAATCAGTGCATATTTGAATTTTCTTCAAAAAATTATTAGAGAACTTAGGTCGAAAATTGATTAATTTAGAAATTATGATTTTTGTTTGTCCCGAACACCCATATACTCGAAACACTGCGTCTCACCGAGATTCAAAGGGAATCTCCTAACTCTTGCTCATGCGCTCAGGTTGCTCGAGCGTCACGTGGTGACGTAGATATTTGGCGGAAAGTGCCGAACAGGCTTCGCACACGGACAGAGCTACCGCTACACTTGTGTGAGAGCACAAGGACGGTATAGTGGGAGACAGCGGTAGGTCATAGTGGGGGGCCTAGCGCCCACGATTCTGGCATCACTGCTTCCCGTTGCGAGCAGCGGACGCTGCTGCCTCCCGCGCTGTGGCCCGCGTGAGTGGGGGTAGCCTGTTGGGTGGGGGAGCCTCGCCTGAGCAACGGGCTCTTGCTATGGTATTACAGAGTAGAGTTAGGTGGTTGTGCCTTATATCGGTATTGCAGATTACGGTATGTGGTTGTCGGTATGGAAGTGTGTATTGACTTTTCGACTAGTGGTTAATAGTAAAGTAGAGTAGAATGGATTATCGACTACGTCCTTATTCTATAATGGGCTTAGGCGATCGCGGAGCAGAGGGGTTATGTGGACGTTACAACGTTGAGAAATATTATATTTGGAATTAGTAGGCTTTGGATGTAGTATCGTTCGGAGTCAGTCGTATATCGGATACGACTGACGACACGTGGCTGTGCCGGAGTTGGCAGAGCCCAAGACTGACTTTCGGTGGTTTTATCGTGTCTTTTATACATGTTGTTTGGTGGTGCAGGGCATCACGAGGATGCTTACAATTATCTGGTTGTTGTGGCGAATGTGACGTGAGATTGTTTAGGAGAAGTTAATCGAAGGATGTTTATGTGATATAGGAGTAAGTCGATCGGAGGATGTTTATATGAGATAGGGTTGGAGTTTAGTTGGAGGATGTTTATGGAAGGTATAGATTAAGGTTAGTGGAAGCTTAATCTATACGTACGGAGAATTGGTAGAAGGATGTTTATGTGAGATACGGTTGAAGTCGGGTGGAGGATGTTTATGTGATATGTGGTATAGGAGTAGAGTTAGTCGGAAGATGTTTATAGGAGTGGAGATAGATTAAGGTTAGTGGAAGCTTAATCTATGTGAATACAATATTCTTAATCTAACTTCGCGGTATTGTCGCGAAGGCTTATATCGTACTTATTAACTAACTCGAACGTCGTTGCATGACGTCATACCTTATTTTCTATCTTGTAACTAATTCAAACGTCGTCGCACGACGTCACATCTTCCCACCGCAAAAACAATTTTATCGGGGAAAAATTGTTCGTTCTACCCGGGGGGAAACACTGGGTGAATAGCAGTTTGCATTGTCAGTATCTGTGGGGGGAATTTGGGAAAGGGGTTGTATATACTCTATTGCGTCACTGCCGGTATTCGTTGGGTATTCGGCCTTTGTTTCAGGAATATGCAGAAATGGGCGAGTGTGCTCCATATTGCTGTGATGATGTGGATGCTCCATCCGTATACCGTGTAGAGTGCGATGCCGTTGAGGATTGTGTTAACGATTACCTGGATTATTTTGATGGCGACGTATACACCAAAGATACCTACGCTTATGGATCTGAATGTTATAAATCCGGACCATATTTGTTTGGCGGCGGATTTTGCTATTTTTTGTAGGCTTGTCTCCGAGATGAGATTAGAGATCTGTATGCTTCCCTGATTATATTGTCTTCCAGATGCTCCTTGCGCCAATGAGTTGTTTATGGCTGCCTTCTCTATGGGGAACATGATGTGTTCTCTTAATCTGGTCAAGTCGTGTGTGGAGTAGATTCCACCATCTGCGAGGTTTCCGGGGTTAATGTAGTGCCATTTGGAGTGTGTGATGGGCTGGAGCGGAAGCGGAGGTATGCTATTTATTAGATTTGGTAAGATGCGGTACCAGGTTCCGTGTATTTTATACATTGGGGGAATAATGTTGTTGCAGTCCCTTTGCGTGCCTGAAGTGGTCCAGAGTCTGCTTTTTGGTGTGAGGTAATATGATTCGTTATTGTATGTTACTGGTAGCTCGTTGTAGCAAGTAGTCGTTTTCCTGATATGGCATGTTACTGGTATGCATTTTATTATGTGAATTACTTCGCCTGCTGGAATGGCGAGGTAGCCTGGTTCTTTGGTAATTGTTGCTGCTACTTCTTCTGGTGCTACGTGTATCAATGTTAGTGTGTTTCTTATAACTTGGTTTTCTATCAGGCATCGTTGTGTGATAAGGTTTCGGTATAGATTTGTTATATGTGTTTTTATGTGTTTTTCGACATAGATGAATTTGGAGTTGACGTATGAGAGGCTGTCGAGGTTATTAATTGGTATGGTAGTTACGGTTTTGAATTTCCCGCTGGCTTCTACGTCTAGTATAAGCAGTTTCGGATGTTCCGTTTTTATTAGGGCGTAGCCGCAGGTTGCTGTTTGGTCGGATTGTGTTAGTGCGAATGTCGTGTCTCCTGAGGTGACTGTGTAGACCGTTGGTTCCTTACTGTTTCCTGGTGTGATTTTTGTGGCTTTTCCATCGTATAAGACGTTGTAATTATTGAATTTACAGTAATTCGTTGGTGTTGTATCCCAGTATGTAGAGCCATCTTCGTTGTCAATGCAGTGTCCTGCCTGCCAGCGGCAGTGTTGGCCAGATCGTAGGGTTAGTTGGTTGCTGTCTAATTTTACGGAGGCCGTATAGACTTTTAGTGTGATTTTAACCCTCTATGGGCCGAATTTTTGTTTTAAATATAAAAAAATTGATGGAACGGAAAATCAACAATTATAAACCTATATATGCAGATGAAAAAAAATTTCCAGTTTAAACAGTTTTATTACAATAAATTCACTGTGTGACTTTCAGGTAACAACGGCTTATAATGTTTGCACTCCTGTGTATAAAAACTTAAGCGTGAAATTCTACGAAGCAGTTTGCACTTGGCGTTAAACATAAATGTACATTGCATTTGGAACATTTTATTTTCGGAACTCCTTTACACCCGGGCTTTTTGCAGCGTCCTCTGTTGTCTGAAAAAATTGGCCAATGTGCTACTTCATCTTTTCGCACGTTTTGTACTAGAAGTACTGTATTTGGTCTCCTTTTTCTTTTTTCTTGTAATTGTTTATCTACGTCAGTTGAAACAAGACGCCCTCTTTTCTTACGGATTCCTTTGTGCTCCTGACATAAACAGATGCAATGTCAGTTTTAAATTTCAATAAAGTATATTGACGCCCGGGGCTTACAGAATGCGATGAACAGTCTCGCTTATATAACAGCCAAGCATTGACCACCGTTAAATCTAATAGATGAAACATTATGCGGTGGTACCACTTCCTTGATCGAATTTTTATTCGATACAACGCTATCAATGAATCAACCAAGTCTACTCTACCCATGTGTTGGTTGTATATTTTTACTATATTTGGACGTTGTACATCAATCATTCTTTTCATTTTTTTGTCCCACCTTTTCACTATGTCTGTTGGTTCTATTTCGCAAAATGTGCTCATCAAATGAACGGCCTTATTGTCGTACCACTTCACCGCATTTATAGTGACCCTGTCAATAGATGTAGAGAGTGCTTCATAACTTCCTCTGCCCTTAGTTTTCATGACTTTATCTGACGAAAACTCATAGTTTTTTAGTCGGTTTGACCGCACAGTTGCAACACTCTCAATTCCAAATTTTTCTAATTCAGTTACTAAAGGAACGGTTGAAAACCAATTGTCGAAACAGATTTTGTGAAACAATTGCTTGGGTACAATTTTTGATAAGCGTAATACTACATTGCCACTACTTCCAACATCAGGTAATTCGTAATCATGTATCACTTTGACGGTGTAAATTTCAAAATTGTAAATGAGTCCTGATGAATCGCACAACAAAAAAGCTTTGTAGCCCCATTTTTTAGGTTTTTTAGGCATATACTGTTTTAGCCTGTCTTTCTTTGAATGGTATTATTTGTTCGTCAACACATACGTGTTCAGACATCGGAATGCGATTAAAATTTTTAACTAATTTATCGAGAATGGGTCTTATTTTTTGTAAATTATCCGTAACCTCTGAATTGTTTGTATTAGCCTGTAAATTTCTACTAAAATGTATTTTGGATTTTATTTCTTTCCATCGCGTACGACTCATAGTATCGGCAACAGCAGACACTCTGGTCTCTGACTTCCAATACATTTCAGATCTTGGTAACCCGTAAATAGACATAAAAAAACAGCAACCAAAGAATTGTTCGATTTCGTTCGCTGAAACAGCTATGGGTTTTGCTGGATCACATTGCAATGCATACGTATTGGTATAGTCAACTATATCACTTATAATTTCCGTGTCAAATAGTTTTGGAAAATAGGTCACAGGAGAATGGGGTGCTTCGGGGACATTAGGGCAATCTCCTTTCCAAGGGCGATGACAACTATTATTATTCATCTGGGATACTGGTTGCCAAACAATTCTTTGTGGTCCTGAATTTTCCTCATCCGACGAGGATTGCGTACTAAATTCTTCGTCACTGTCCATTATATTTATCCGTCGTCGGGGAAATACTATTAGATCTTCATCGGACTCAGAATCTAATAATGAATCTTCTGATCTATTACCGCTGATGCGTCTATTTCCTCTTTTATTTTTAACCGGTTTTTTTATTCATATTTTGGGCATATGATGTATAAATCTGAAAACAGGAGAAAGCACAAGCTTTATCCTAAATATACCGAAATCTGCCATAATAGCCCACTGTAACCTCAAAGTTACGGAACTGTATCTTAAAAAAATAGTAACAAAATGATAATTGAAATGCAAACTAATAAGTTGTTATTGATATACAAACCCAGAGCTATTATATACACTATTTTTTGTTCGGTAAACACCGACAGAAGAACAAGTAATATCAATTGGAACAAATGGTTTCGCTTGCTTCTACTGCAGACAGTTTGCACGGCATTTGTTTTGTTATTTCAGGTTGATGGTACTAGCAACCGTCATGAATATTGGTATTGGTTGTCTCGGAGACATTATAGAATTAAGATGTATACGCCATCTCATGAAAAAAACTAAAATTATTTGGTAAAATGTCGATAAATTAGCATGTGACCTGAAAGTTACATGGACGCATAGAGGGTTAATAACGTCCTGGACCACTACATTCGTCCAGGTGTCGAACGGGTCAGCGTAAGTGGTTCCGGTGCATTCTCCTTCCGGTCCGATTTTTCCAGCTAGTGTGAGTCCATGAGAGGTTGTTGTATTTGGTGGAATTCCGGTTATTAGGGCTGTCTGTGTAATTAGGGTTGATCCCGTGGAATGAAGTAGTTGGCAGGCTTCTCGAGGTGTAGGTTGGACATACTGTTGTCTTCCGTTGTGTACCACAGACATATGTGAGTGCATACCGCAGTAGTAGATCGTCTTGTCTATTTCGATGTGGCATTGCGTGACTGGCACATCATTGAAATCTGCCAGTTGTAGGAGCTGGATGTCTAGTTTTTGTGTTTTAACACGTTGAGTGCCACGTCAGTCAGCGGTGACTGACACTGAACTTTCCGCTTAGGCCGCGTCAGCCACCGGTGACTGACAGTGTAAAATATGATATGAAACTAAAAAATTTACATTGTTTTAAGTAATTACTGAAAATTTATTTCAAATTTACTTCAAATTTACCAAAGTTTTTGGTGTTTGTGTCGTTGTTTTTTAGAAGTTGTTGCAATACTGCCAGATGGAATGTCTTCTTTTCGGCAATATGTAAGGTGTACTGCTAATTTTTTCCGGAATTCAGTGTTACGAGTTACGCTTGTTGTGTCCTCACACGGAGCGTAATATTGGTTTGGGTTTGTGGATCGGTCAAAACGTTCACCGTATGAGGGTTATACGTTGTTGACAACAAATCCGACAGGATTGGAACCTTCGGCGTATGTGATATATACGCCGTTCTCCGAAGGGTGGAAAAGATTGGAGGTTCAACGTGTATTGTTAACACGTCGTTGACAAGGTTTGTGGTGGACCGGTCAGAACATTCAACGTATGTGGTTAATACGTCGTTCTCCAACAAGTCCGATAGAATTGGAATCTTCGGCGTATGTGGTTAATACGCCGTTCTCGGAAGGATGGAAAGGGTTGGAGGTTCAACGTATACGTTGACGGCATGGGGTGGTGGACCGGTCAGAACATTCAACGTATGTGGTTAATACGTCGTTCTCCGACTTGTCCGATAGGATTGGAACCGTCGGCGTACGTGGTTTATATGCCGTTCTCCAAAGGATGGACAAGGTTTAGTGGTTGTGAGGACAGTACGTATCGTAATGTCGGATATACCTTTGTGAGTTTAACTATTTCGTTACTAATGTTACAAGGAGATGGTTAATTGAATATAGGCTGAGCAATTCTATAATAGCTATATTCTAATAATATTCAATGAGGTTACAATAAGATTACAATGGTTTAAATATGAATTATAATGGTTGATTCTTGGCTGAGCAAGAATCTTCCTTCTCGACTTTACACGGTGAGTACGCGGGGACGTCGTAGACAAATATATCTAGTTGACATTTACGAGTTTAGTGTTATACTTGGTTGCTCGAAAGGGAATTGAGCCCCATCTTGCTCGTGTCGAACGATGACTATCTATACAGATACTGCTCTACTTTAACGTTCAGGGTAACTCTGAACTGTGACTGCCCCAGAGCCTCGAAAATCATGCCCTTATATACCCAAAAATCTGTATTTTTTGGGTGGTGGGGGCCTTAATTTTCCCATGAGAACGAAGCGCGTTCGTTTACTTTATCTCAAGGGGGTGAGCTCTAGGCGGATGTCTCGGTGCCGCCGTGTCGGCTAGTTTGCGTACGTAACATCAGTAATACTGATATTCTTCTTCGTGATATCTTTATATAAAATATAATTATTTAGAACTGTAGTATCCAATAACAGTTCAAAGGTTAGCTTTCTGTACCATTTCATGGACCTGCGTAGTGGATTATTGTAGGCATTCATTTGGTCGGATAAGTCGACAGCTGCCTTTCCTCTGTTATAGTCGACTATAATTTGTGGTTTTAAATTGTGTTCTGATCGACTTTCAACATTCACCATTTCTGATGAATGATTTGTCGATAGAACTAGGATGTCCCGTTTATCTTTCCATTTTAAAGTGGGTATTCCTTGTTCATTTTCTTTTGCAATGATTTCTCCCCGTTTTAATTTTTTTGATATTACTTGCTGCGGATTTCTTCGTCGATTTGAACGTAATGTTCCTACTAAATGAATATTTTTATTGATTAATTTTTCCGCTAATTCCAAGCTTGTATACCAGTTGTCAGTGTATAGCGTGTGTCCCTTATCGAATAAATCTCTGCAAAGGGACATTACGATTTTAGTGGGCGTAGTATTTTCTTTTTCTAAAGTTTTCCCTGTATATACACGAAGAGCATATGTATAGCCCGGTTTTAAATATTGTCTAAATATAATGCGGCCACGAAACGGAATTAAGGATTCATCAATACATACAGGGTGCGTTTCACAAGTAGTAGGACTGACTTGATCAAAACAAATTTATTGCAGATATTCGTATAAGTCGTTAATATTCTTCGAAATAACACCCTCCTGAATTAATACATTTAGTATAGCGAGTCTGCCAGTTCGCATACGCCTGCTGGAAATTTTCAACCGGGATGCTCCTCAATCCACGCGTTACGGCCTCTTGCACTGTCTCAATTGTGTCAAAACGACGTCCTTTCATCTGCCTTTTTAATCGGGGAAAAAGGAAAAAGTCAGGTGGAGCCAGGTCCGGGCTGTAAGGTGGATGAGGTAGCGTTAGCAAGTTGTGTTTGGCCTGCCACTCCTGTACCAACAGTGCGGTGTGGCACGGTGCGTTGTCGTGATGCAATTTCCAAGTGCTGGCCATCGCTGGTCTCACGCGGAGCACTCTTTTCCGTAGTCGTTCGAGCACTTCCAACTCTTCGGCAATCAGTCGAATAGTCAGACGACGATCAGTGTCCAAAATCTCTTTCACTTTCCGTACATTTTGATCACTTCGAGATGTTGATGGTCGTCCTGAGCGATGGTCATTTTCAACTTGCTCCCTTCCTTCCTTAAACAATTTGTGCCATTCAAAAATACTTGATCGGCCCATTGAATTATTTCCAAAAGCATCCTTTATCATTGTGTAAGTCTCGGTTGCAGTTTTCCCAAGCCTCACGCAAAATTTTACCGCGTAGCGCTGTTCGAGTGTACGGTTCATCTTGGCTTGTGACGAGATGTGTAAACAGAGTCTCAATGTTTTGGCGATATTTACTATCCAAACGCTCAGAGGCGACTATGTAAGCATGCATTCTCTTCGCGGCACCCTCCCCCACAATTCCCACCAATAGAGACTTTGTTTCTACGTCTCGCTCGGACTATAGAAAATCAGTCCTACTACTTTTGAAACGCACCCTGTATGTCCTCGGTTGGATTGTAATATTTTTTAAAATTTATTTACAAAGTGTCTATAACTGGTTGTATTTTGAACAAACGATTGGAACCATTACTGTTTCTGTTATCTGCAAAATGTAGCATTCTCAATAACAGTTCAAATCTGTTTCTGGACATGATTTTTTTCGGAAACGTTTGCATATACACAGGATCATGGAACCAATATAAATATATGGTTGGTAGTTTCACTAATCCCATCCATAGAATTAGCCCAAAAAATCTCTTTATTTCACTTTTATTTGTCACTGTCCACTTTGCCAAGCGCTGCGTGCATCCACCTTCTAATTGCTGTGATGCATATAAGTTTGTTTGTTGGGCGATTTCTTCGAACAATTTATCCGGCACAAATAATTCATAGCAGGTTTCTATCGCTATATCTGACCTTATATGCAAATTTTCACTTACAAACCCAGAAGGATGTGTAAAAGGAACAATGTTTGACAGAGTACCCCTCGGATCATGCCATTCTCCAACATTCTCCTCCTCTTCCTCAGATGATAAAAATAGTACATCCACTCTATGCCGTTTTTTAGCAAAAATAATTTCACTGCTATCGCTTTCACACTCTTCGACTGACATTTTTACGTTCAAGGGTAAAGAAAGTTTTTTGTCTGCACTGGGCGAAGAACCGCAAAGAACTGAATGAATATAAACGTAAAGCATTTCTAAAATGTATCACGTGAAACATTTCTAAAATGTTTGTGTTACTTTGTCGTAAACAGAACCCCGGCCGCGAGCCGATTTCGATGAAATCTTATCTAGCGGGCCGAACGATAAACAAGACAAAACAAACTTGGCGCATAATGTGTTGAATGAATGTCTATAAGCATTTCATTCTAAACGTAAATATCTTCTACTGCGATAAGAAGCAATGGCCCTAATATATTTACACATCTGTATCGAGTAAATTTCAATCTGTTAGTAGTGCGCTTCTAAGCAGCGCGCGTGGCCTGACGGGGATTTCCTTAAGAATTCGCGTGGCGCTCAACATGTTAATAGTGGTGTCCTCCGGGTCGCAGGATACTGGGTCGATGGTTGATAGTGTTGTTGTGTTTAAGGTGGGACCGCCGCAATCGTAACCCACGAGTGCGGATGCTTGAGAAACGAGGAGGCAGAACACAGAGAGGGAACACATGTTGGCGCTATGGGTACTCGCGGTTGACTGGTTCTGTTGTGCCTCGCTTGCCGTTACGTATCTGGGTCGTTCTGGGGTGGGGGGCGCGTCGTGTGCGACAATGTGGTTGACATTTGTGGATCGGACTTTCCGGAGTTTATTTGTATGGACGATTCGGGATCGTCCCTAGATGAGTATGCGTGCGTTATTTTGTGGTAGTATTTGTATTATTTTATGTGGACCGGTATACTGATCGTCGAATTTTCCTTTTCGTGGTTCTTTAAGGGGGGAAACCAGTTTAGATGGCTCAAAAAATCGAAATTTTTTTTATTCTATAAATTATTAGTAAAACTATTCAGGAATATGTTCCCAAAGTTTCAAATAAAAATTCCAGTTCGTTCTGATGCTGTGAGCGGTAAAGTAAGCGCCCCTCGGTTCAGTGCCGGAGCGCGCAGCGGGTAGAACGGAGCGGTCACTTAGGTAGTCGGTTATTCACTTACCTGGCTCAATACGAATATGCTATTTTTCATATTAAGGTTTGAATACGCGTTTAATGTTTCGTTCGTTAATTGTTCCTTATTGTCAGGAGAGCTCCAAACCTCTCACAAAGTGTATGAATTCTGCTGTAAGAAAGCTATAGAAGAAGAAAGGAAAGAGAATGAAAAACACGAAAGACCTATTCTGAATTTTAAAGTATCTGGTGATGGAACTTGGAAGAAACGAGGATTTAAATCATTATTTAGCATAACAACTCTTATAGTATATTACTCTGGAAAAGTCATCGATCTGGTTGTACGGAGTAGTTACTGTCATGCGTGTGCATTGTGGAGGAACAAGCCGAAAACTTCACCAGAGTATCTAGCATGGAAAGAGGATCATGACGAAGAAACTTGCACAAAAACACATGAAGGATCTGCGGGAAGCATGGAAGTGGAATCTGTTAAAAAGATGTTTTCGAGATCAGAGGAATTATATGAAGTGAAATACGGTAATTATATCGGCGATGGAGATTCAAAAACGTTCACGGCAGTTGTCAATTTAAATCCTTACGGTGATGAACTGACAGTTGTCAAAAGTGAATGCATAGGCCACGTGCAGAAAAGGATGGGAACTCGGCTCCGAAACGTCAGGAAAGCTAAAAAATTGGGCGGAAAAGGAAAATTGACGGAGGCTTTAGTGAAAAAACTCAGCACGTACTACGGCTTAGCGATTAGAAGAAATGTTGATAGCGTCGAAGACATGAAGAAGGCCATAATGGCAACTTACTATCACATGATATCGACAGATGACAATCCACAACACGAAAATTGTCCAGAGGGAGTAGACAGCTGGTGCAAGTGGAAACAAGCTGAAGCTCTTGGAACGGACCCTGAAACACATCCGACTCCATTGCACCCTGATGTCCAGAAAGAAATTCTTCCGATATATGAAGATTTATCGAGAAATGAGTTACTGGAGAGATGTTTAGGCGGCCACACACAGAATGCAAACGAAAGTTTCAATTCAACCGTTTGGCGGTTGGCTCCGAAACACCTGCATTCTGGTTTGAAAGTAGTCGAGGTCGCAGCATATTTGGCTGCTTCCTTATTCAATGAAGGAAATTCAGCCCTTTTATTGGTGATGAACGAGCTGAAGATTGTAGTTGGTAGCCGCTGCTTCAGTTACGCACAAGAAATGAATGAGCGGCGCGAGAGCCGACAAAATCGACGCAGCGCTTTGGAGACCAAGGAAACTCGGAAAGCTCGAAAAGAGGAGTTGCAAGCTCAAAACGAAGCGTATGAAGAAGAAGAAGGATTGCTATATGGTGCTGGAATCGCTGATTAACCGGTAAGCAGTTTAAATCATTTATTACTGCCCTAAATTTTATGTTTTCGGTAATTTTTTTTTCAAACGCGTTTTTCTCGAAAGGACTTTTTTTCAAACTGTGTACACTCTAGCTCAAAAATTTGGGGGTAAAAAGTAATAGGTAGTTTCTTTATTTAATTGCGAATTATATGAACCTAATTCTGGGGTAATATCATTGCATAAAGTATGTTTTTTATTGCAAAACAGTTATGAAAAGATGGCAAAAAATGATACCTTTTCGTTTAAACACCTATAAAACATGCAATTTTCAACTTTTTGGGTCAGAGTTAGGTTCATATAATTAGAAAATATGTTTTTAATGTAATTGCAAAACCATATTGATTTCAGATGAAAACTATGACCTCCAGAATGTACATAGATAACAAAGTCTGATGGCGACCTTCGATGGGCGGCAGCTTATATATCAAATATTTTCAAAGGAAATGGATTAAAAAAATTACAAGATATGTTTGAAAATATAAATAAAATATTCTCCAAGTTTAAACAAATTCTATTCATTCCTTCCTTGTTAAAAAAAAAATCATGAAAATCACTAAAAAACGGACTCCTAAACTGGTTTCCCCCCTTAAGTAGGTAAACTTTGTCCCCTGCTTTAAAGATCTCGGTGTGCATTTTGCGGTCGTAATAGGTTTTTAACCGTTCCTTAGCGGAGCCTAGGTTTTCCCGAGCTTGGGTGATGGTATTGTTGAGTTTGATTTGTAGGTCGGATAGGTAGGAATTGTACGTAGGATCTGGTGTTTCTATAAATGAGGAGCTGGATGGGAGGTGGGCTAAACGGCCGAACACTAGTTCGTGGGGTGTGAAATGTGTTCCCTCCAAAACGTGTTTTTCGCGAGAAAACAGCAGTATTTCAGTTTCTATTCGTTTAAACACGTTTTACGTGTCGAAACATGCAAAATAAAGAGATAACAGTCGTTTGCAGTACCGCAAAACGTGTTTTTCGCGAGAAAACAGCAGTATTTCAGTTTCTATTCTGTGACGTCGAGTGACGACGTTGGAGTTAGTATTAAGTTAAGATTAAGACCACATATATAATCAATAGATTAAGTCCTATACTCCTATCTCACATAAACATCCTCTGACTCCACGCTATCTTATCTCCCATAAACATCCTTCAGCCACATCGAACATAACACTCCTATCTCACATAAACATCCTCTGACTCCACGCTATCTTATCTCCCATAAACATCCTTCAGCCACATCGAGCATACCACTCCTATCTCATATAAACATCCTCTGACTCCACTCTATCATATCTCCCATAAACATCCTTCAGCCACATCGAGCATACCACTCCTATCTCATATAAACATCCTCTGACTCTACTAAACATCCTTCAGCCACACCGTACATTCCACTTCTATCTCCTATAAACATCCTCCGATCAAACCGAGCAACTCAATACTTTCCCATAACAAAACCCAGAAAAAAACAGAGATAATTGTAAGCATCCCCGCGATGCCCGAACCACCAAGCAAACCATATAAATTAAGCCACAAGAGAATCAGAAGCAGACTCAGTTCCGATCAAGTACCGCGCAGGTACGGACTCTCGACGAGCCGTACCTCTAGAGGCTCTGGAATCCGCTTCCATCCTCTCGACATCGCGATACTATTTCCACACGTTACTATTTCCATACGCTACTATTTCCATACGTTACTATATTATATCTTAATAATTACTAAATACGATTAAGTGTGTATTCCATTTATTATAAAATACATAAATATTATTCTGGTATTCTTAACCTACCGTTTAACTATTATTCACCATTCCGATCGCGTCGCGCCGAAAGTAAATCTCGGCTACATAATTATTACGCGAATATCCTCAGTCAGTTCATCCAAGTATTGGCCACTGTATGCCGAATCACCGTCACCTAACGACGAGACAACGAGGAGACAGATAAATATCACCATCATCGACGCAGCGGTAGCAGCAGATCGCAGTCCCCTGCCATATCTGAACGTACGTGCCACTTGGGCAGAAAGATTGAAAGAGATACGCACCGGGAAAGAATCGCAAGTATTCTAAACATTCGTCCCGGGACGTAATAAATTGGTGACAGCGGTGGGATTCACAATCGCTGCGATAAGATAACTGTAGCCGCACGCCTAACGAGGTGACATCACTCCTCTGGCATCCGCGCCACGCGCAGAGTCAAGCGTGAGAAAGGCGAGGTGACATCACCACCCCCTCCACTCACGGGCAGGAGACCCGAGCGCTCAGCCCAGACGCTCAGTCGAGCTCCAGACATCGCGCAGTATGGACGTGCCAGTGAATCAGTGCTAGAGAGTATTCCTATATCATCGAACCATAGAATATTTTCAAAACGCTAATTCGTTGCTGAACGCCATAAGGCGAACAACAGCGGCTGAACGCGGAGAAAATTTTTTTTTCTTTCTTTCTTCCTTTCTTTTGTGCGTGCATACACTCGAATGGCAAACCTGAGCAAAGCGCCCTAAGGCGAGCGAAGGCAAACCATCCGAGTGATCGCGAAAGATCCCTAGAATCAGGAATCGTATGGAGAGTGTTCGCCGTAAGGCTGCAGCGCCGACCATGCTCAACCTGAGACAGGTGAACTTCGGTTAATAATTGTATTACTTTTCTTTTATTTTTACTATATCATACTCGTCCCTCTCTCGCACAGGATCACAACGATCCTATAAAGAAGAAGAAACGCAAACTCCGACGTGGCTGCCGCGCCGGTAGAAGTTTCAAGGATTGGAAGAAACGGGCGATCGAGCCCCTGCTAAAATTAGTGCCATACCAAAACTGCAAACCACAGGAAGTGCTAACCTCAGTGAATACCGAGATCATCGATCTGACAATTTCCGAAGACGAGGATACCGTTCCGTTCCCTTCGCAAGTGATTGAAACATTGGACACTCGCAGTGCTATCACAGTGCAAAACCATCGCGACATCCCCGACGAAGTCCTGGTAGCGTACCTCCGAGGCTACAAAACCCTGCACGAAGGAGTACCTACGGAAGTCACGGATTGGTGTTTATTTCTATTCGAATCGCAGTAACGGCAAACTACGACATTCGAGCGCATATGTCCGACAAGGACTTACGACTTACGTACACGACAGAAACACGAGCGTGGAAGAACTATTCGCGAAGTAAATTCCAAAGATCTGAAAACGCCTCTATAGGTCGAGCGCCTGAAGGCGAACGTCTAACAGAGAGCGCGGCCAGAACTTTCCGTAGAGCATTCCCTGGCGAAGAAATCACTGTGCGATCTACCGAAGTGAGCGCCTTAAGGCGACCGTGGGAGGTAATCGTACAGCAGATTGAAACGCTTATTCAATTCAGCCCAAGGGTAAATCGTGAAATACGCGCGCCCTAAGGCCGCATGTTGATTACGATTGACTCGTATTAAATAATTTCCGTAATTTTTATTTTATCAAGCCTGCTTCCACGCCCGTCTCACACACTCTCACACAGCAAATAAACAAATCAGCCGACAAAATGACCACGCGCTCGAAAGCAGAAGCCGCCGCGCTACAAAGTACGACCGACGAGAACCTGGTTTCCATCCAGAAACATATTTCCGAAAGAGAGAAACGCTTACGCGAGGACACCCGCATCCTCGAGCAACGACAACGCGAGATGGACAACGAAGACCTTGAGCGCAGACGCATGCGCGCAGAAATTGAACAATTAAGGAGAGAATTAGAAGGAAACCGGACGGGCCAGCGTACTTCCCCTGCAAGCACAGTACCACCGTCAAGAGCGCCTTCAACCATCCCGTCTACCGCCTCCACTGATGAATCAACCTCGTACATTCTTCGAGAGGCAATAAATTCCATACCTACCTTCGATGGATCAAATATAACGGTCCTACAATTCGCACGGTCGTGTAAGCGCGCCTTAGACCTAATACCAGCGCACGTTGAAAAGCCGCTCACGAAATTAATAATCACCCGGCTACGCGGAAAAGCATATACAGCCATAGAGGACGAGGCTCTAGAGACCGTGGACGGTCTGTGCAACCGACTAAAAACCGTTTTCGGCCCACAACACACTGTGGACCACTACCGCGGCGCCCTCGCCAACACCTACATGAAGGCCAACGAACACATCCTTGACTATATCAGCAGAGTCAAGGATCTCCGCGAAGCGATCATTGATTGCAACCGCCACCACACCGATCTGTCAGAGATCGAGAGCCTGACCATTAATAGCTTCATTAATGGTCTAACGCGGGAAATCCGAATGGAGCTCCGCTCCATGAGGGACAGGCCTGCTAATGTGGTCTTCGATGAAGCGATCTCAGCTTTCAAGCAGCTGGAACTCGACAAAATACGGTATGTACGGCAACCCTCTGAACAACGCCACGTTCAGTTCGTCCAGTGAGACAAGACGCCCGAACGACGGGAGGAGAAAAGGGCGTACACGCCGCCTCCACAGCGAGATTCATGGCGCTCCACGTCGCCCAGGCCTTACTACCGTGAGGAGCCGAGAACAATGAGACCAGAGCCGATACGGCCAACGTACAGACAGGTAACCGAAACGCCGAGACGCTACGGTAACCCCTATGCGGCTCCTCGACGTGAGTACCGTGAACCGCCGCGCGCTCCACAACGAAATGAGCCACCACGGTCATGCTCCTACTGCAAGAATGTTGGGCATGACGTTCACGAGTGCCGCAAGCGAGCCTACAATGAGAGAAGACAACAGGGAAACGAGAAAGACCTCCGGCCCCTCCTGAACCGCGCCCCGGAGGTCAAGAAGATCGACGTTCAGGAAAAGAAGGAAGAAGAGCTCACCCGCACCGCATCGACTTAGAGGAGTGGTTCACAACGCTCATCCTCATCAACGCCCCCGAGCTCACCAAACCGACCCCATTCATGGTCGACACGGGCGCAGAGCCCAACCTGGTGAAAATATCCGCCTTAAAAGAGGACACGCGTATTGACAGGTATGAAACATTAAGCATTCGAGGAGTAACTCACGAACGGGTCTCCACCCTAGGATCCGCATACCTAACGCTGTACAAAAAGCCTCTTAAATTCCATGTAGTCCCGGATTCGTTCCCCATAAATGTGGAGGGAATCCTGGGCTCCACATTCTTACGTAATCAGGCCACTATCTCTTACACCAAAAATAGCGTCATATGGAACGACATTGCGATTCCATTTTTCTCGCAAAATCAGCGTGAGGTATGCGTAGCAGGCCGTACCGTGGCCTGTATTCCGGTAACCGCCACGGGCCCGACCGTCGGTTATGTACCGCGACTCACCCTTGCGCCGGGCGTCATCACGCTCGACTGCCTAGTCAGGCAGAACAACGGCACGGCTTTCATAAAATGTGTAAACACATCCTCCGAGACCGTAGCCTTCCCCATGCCAAGCATAAAAATACTCGAGATCAACGGAATTTATAACGCCATATCCACTGTATCCACTGAATCCACTGTATCTGCTAATTCCACTGTATCCACTGAATCCACTGTATCAGCTAATACCACTGTATCCACTGAATCCACTGAATCCACTGTATCCGCCGAATCACGCGTAAACGCGATGAAGTCTCGTACTCCTACGGAGAGAACTAATGAAATTTTAGATCTTATAAAAACAAACCACCTCAACGAAGAAGAACTCGCTCATACTCGCGAGTTAGTTTCACACAACTACGATATATTCCATTTACCTGGCGACTCACTGACCAGGACGAACATCGTGAAGCACAAAATCGTGACTTCCGATCCAACTCCCATAAACGTAAAACAGTACAGATATCCGCCAATCTACAAGGCTGAAATCAATAAACAAATGAAGGAACTTTTAGAAAATGACATAGTACGCCCTTTAACATCTCCGTATAACTCACCCTTGTAGATTGTACCCAAAAAGGCCGACGAGAATGGCCAGAAACGATGGCGCATGGTAATAGACTACCGTGGGCTGAACGAAAAATCAGTAAACGACGCCTACCCGCTACCCAGTATTAACGAAATTCTGGATCAACTCGGTAGCGCTAAATACTTCAGCGTGTTCGATCTGGTCAGTGGGTTCCACCAAATTGGCATGGAGGAGGCTGACGCCGAGAAAACAGCTTTTTCCACCCCCTATGGCCATTACGAGTTTACACGCATGCCGTTCGGACTCAGGAACGCTCCCGCAACCTTCCAACGACTTATGGACGCCGTATTGATGGGTCTCCAGGGCACAGAACTTTTTGTGTACCTGGATGACATAGTAATTTACGCAAGCTCGTTGCAAGAGCACAAAACGAAATTTAACAAATTAGCCACAAGGTTGCGCGACGCGGGCCTGAAACTCCAGTCCTCGAAATGCGGGTTCGCGCATAGGGAGGTGGCATACCTCGGGCACGTCATCTCGGAGGATGGCCTAAAACCTTGCCCGCAGAAGGTCTCCGCAGTGAAGAACTTCCCGACACCAAAATCGGTGAAAAATGTAAGGGAGTTCCTTGGGTTAGCCGGATATTATCGAAGGTTTATCGACAAATTCTCCCAAATTTCGAAACCACTAACCTCCCTCCTGCGCAAAGACACCAAGTTCGTGTGGGGCAAAGATCAAGAGCGCGCCTTCTGCTCGCTCCGCGAAGCACTATTGACAGAATCGGTACTGCAATATCCCGACTTCGCGAAACCATTCAATATAACAACCGACGCGTCCGGGTATGCGATCGGAGCCATATTAAGCCAGGGCGGAATTGGGAAAGACAGACCCATCGCGTACGCCTCTAGGCTGCTCCAAGGTGCGGAATTAAACTACTCGACCATCGAGAAGGAGTGCCTCGCGATCGTGTACGCCGTGCAGCATTTCCGATGCTATATTTACGGGAAACAGTTCAACCTTATCACGGATCATCGTCCCCTAGTATGGGTCACGTCGGTAAAGGACCCGACGTCGCGACTACTCCGTTGGCATCTGAAATTGGCAGAATATGAATACAAGGTCATATACAAGCCTGGAAAATCGAATTTAAACGCCGACGCGTTATCTAGGTATCCTGCTCCCGTATTTCCCGTTCACTCCGACTCCTCGGACACGGCCCTATTCTCATCAAGAATGCCACGCGAAGAGCGATCTCCCCCGCCTACACCTTCCACATCCCGCGAGCCTCCGCAAACATATACTCCGCCTCAACGATCAAATTCCGACACCCCTCGTGGACGCTTGTGTTATATTATAACATGGATAGATTTATCCAGTCATCCCATTTGTTTTTTGATACGTAGTGCTTCAGATATTTGATGAGCACGTGATGCGAGCGCTGTGGATGAAACGAAGTGGTGCGGAACTGAGTTATTTTGAATCGTCTTGCGACAGTTTTAATTCGTTCGGTCGTGAAATTTGTGCCCTGATCCGTTAGTATGGCTTTCGGCGCTTCGGACCGGCAGATGAAATGATTTATTAATGCGTCAGCCACGTCTATTGAGGTGGCGGTTTTAAGGGGAATTGCTAAGGAATATTTTGAGAGGAGATCTTGGATTGTTAGGATGTATGAATTTTCGGATGGAGAAGTAGGGAGAGGTCCGACAATGTCGAGTGCGATTTTGTCGAAGGTATGTCCGGGTGTGTCCGTGATTGTCATGGGTTGTCGTGTTTTGATTCTGGTTAGTTTTCGTAGTTGGCAACTCTCGCAGGTATTTATGAACTTCTGTATGTCTACTTTTAATGTAGGCCAGTAGTACGTCGGTAGTTTCTCTAATACGGTGGTACGTCGCAGAAATGCCCTTGTGGCCACCTATTGCCGATGCATGGTTTTCCATTAGGATGTTGTGACGTGTTGATACAGAGGGTATTCGTACTTCATGTGAGCAGGTAATGATCTGTGTATTTGTTGTCTCGAATAAGTCTAGTAGGATTTGCTGAATTGATGTCCATGGTATGTCGTCGACTGAGGTTCGCGAGATACTGATCGTACGGAGGTCTAGTTCTGTGGCGATGTTGTATAATGATCGTAATACTTCGGTTAGATCATTCGGATCTATGGTATGAGCATGTGATGATTTTACCGGTAGAAGGATTAGTCGATGAGTACCGTTGTTGGAAATTTTTGCTCGGCCAATTTCGGCATTACGGGGGACGCTGAGTTTATTATGTGTTGCGAGATCTATCGCGCCAGCGTCGATTGGTTGTCCGTCCAAAGATACAAAACAAGCTATGTTGTCCCTTCTCATAATGAGTCTGCCTCGGGTAGGTATTATTGTGCGTTTGCGTGTTGGTGGGTTTGTTGTGTTGGTTGTCCGTTGTCTTGGGGTTGGAGTACGGGAACTGGAAGGTGGTGGGGACGGTGGTGGGTCTTGATTAGAGGCAGTGAAGAGTGGAGGATCTGAGGAATCCGAATGAACGGGGAGCACTGGAACGGGGTTTCTGGATAAGGCGTCGGCGTTAAGATTAGTTTTCCTGCTTTTGTATATTATTTTGTATTCGTATTCTGCCAGTTTAAGGCACCATCTGAGGAGGCGCGATGTTGGGTCTTTTACTGACGTTACCCAAACGAGTGGCCGATGGTCACTGATTAGATTGAATGGTTTTCCGTAAATGTATGAGCGAAAGTGTTGAACCGCGTAGACTATCGCAAGACATTCATTTTCAATTGTTGAGTAGTATTGTTCCGCGCCATGTAGTAGTCTAAATGCGTAGGCTATTGGCCTATCGCTGTCGATTTCTCCCTGGCTCAGTATCGCTCCGATTGCGTACGCGGAAGCATCAGTGGTAATGTGAAAATTTTTTGAAAAATCCGGGCACTGGAGGACCGGTTCTGTTGAAAGCGCCACGCGAAGGGTGCAGAAAGCACGTTCCTCGTCTTTACCCCACGAGAACTTTTTGTCCCGCTTTAGGAGGGAGGTTAAGGGTTTGGATATCTTGGAGAATTTGTCTATGAAGCGTCGGTAATAGCCCGCTAGGCCAAGGAACTCTCGTAAGTTTTTCATCGTTTTCGGTGTTGGGAACTCCCTGACGGTGCACACCGTCCTCCGAAATCACGTTTCCCAAGTATGCCACTTCCCTATGGACAAACCCACATTTAGAGCGCTGCAGTTTTAACCCTTTGCGGTCGTATTAAATTTATACATAGGTGTCATGCTGGTCGGAATTAATTTTCGTTGACTGAACAGTAGTGCATAGGATGCAGGATTATGAAAGAAAAACAATACCTATTAATTCTCTTTTAAACTTTATATATATACAAGGTGTCCCATAACTCCTCGAACATCCGGAAATGAGGGGTAGCTGCGTTGACTCTGAACAATTTTTTCCTTTTCCAAAATCCAGTTTGCAGCTTCGCTTTCGAGTTATTAACGAAAAACACTGGCCAATTACAGCGCGCGTAGAGCCCGCGCTCAGGGGCGGACAACAGAGGCTCATCCGTGCTCGAAATGAAAATCTAAAAAATACGTTTTGTAGATCTATGTCAATGATACACGTGCTGATAATTTCATCGAAATTGGTTAATGTTTCTATGAGCTACAAACGGTTAAAGATGATGAAAATCGCACTATCACGACTTTCGGCGTAAAACTGTAATAAATCTGCAGATTCTTACATCTTTCGATGCCTGTTGCTTGTTTCTCCATCAACATATTTCGATGAAATTTTATAATTGACATCGATTTCCAAAACGTATTTTTTTTCTTTTTCATGAATAACAAGTAAGTCGTTTAATAATTGTGTTATTAACTGTGTTATCGTTTCTTTATTCCGAGAGGAATAAAGTGTTTTATTACTTATGAAAAACTTACCCATTCGTCCACGAATTAATCTGCTTCGACGGAACTGGGTCAGTTTGTCGATCCTGACCTATCCGAAACATCTGATGTTACGATCGTGTCGGTGAACTCACATGATCGTTCTTCGCCAAACGTCGCGCGGTCCGCGGGGAAAGTGTGGAAAAAAACAAAAGACGTCTCGGCGTTCTCGACGTGTTCTTTCGGCGTTCGACGTTTATTGTTGTCGATGTCGATGTCTCTTGTGTCTTTACTAACGCTCATCGGTGAGCTCACTTCCCCGCACAGATCACTTCCTCTTGCCACAGGGAAAGGTTGGTATTTTATCATCATAAAATTCATTAATCAAATGCCACCGCCTGACCAGGGAATCAAACTCACATCGGCCCGCAATAAACCTCCTTGCGCGACGCATCGAAGAAACAAAAACCTCGCGAACCTCTCCTCTCCATAACCGATGCTCTCTTCCGTCGTCAGGACGACAATACACCACCTAGAGTGTAAGAGGGATTTACGGCCTCGCGAAATTCTTCGAAAGAATTGCGGTCCACGGGAAGCTACAGGAACAACAAAATAATAAATTCATAAACATATCAACCTCTCCCTGTGGCAAGAGGAAGTGATCGGTGCGGGGAAGTGAGCTCACCGATGAGCGTTAATACAGACACAAGAAACATCGGCATCGACAACAATAAACGTGGAGTGCCGAAAGAAGACGTCGAGAACGCCGTGAAGTCTTTTGTTTTTTTCCACACTTTCCCCGCGGACCGCGCGACGTTTGGCGAGGAACGATCATGTGAGTTCATCGACACGGTCGTAAAATCAGATGTTTCGGATAGGTCATGATCGACACACTGACACAGTTCGGTCGAAGCAGATTAATTCGTGGACGAATGGGTAAGTTTTTCATAAGTAATAAAACACTTTATTCCTCTCGGAAGAAAGAAACGATAACACAGTTAATAACACAATTATTAAACGACTTACTTGTTATTCATGAAAAAGAAAAAAAATACGTTTTGGAAATCGGTGTCAATTATAAAATTTCATCGAAATATGTTGATGGAGAAACAAGCAACAGGCATCGAAAGATGTAAGAATCTGCAGATTTATTACAGTTTTACGCCGAAAGTCGTGATAGTGCGATTTTCATCATCTTTAACCGTTTGTAGCTCATAGAAACTTTAACCAATTTCGATGAAATTATCAGCACGTGTATCATTGACATAGATCTACAAAACGTATTTTTTAGATTTTCATTTCGAGCTCAGATAAAAAAGTTGTAAAAACGACCTTCGCTATTTTCTTCGCGATTCAGACTAATTGCATTTTTCACAAATTTATACAAACGTCGGAATGACGGCCAAAAACCATTTCTCTAAGCCTTATAAAAACAGCAGTGCAAAGTGAAAGTTTTTTGACAGCTATCGAGAACCGAGAAGTCACGCGTACGCATTTGTTCGCTCGCGCGGGTGCATCTCTGTTCGGCCGCCCCTGAGCGCGGGCTCTACGCGCGCTGTAATTGGCCAGTGTTTTTCGTTAATAATTCAAAAACGAAGCTTCAAACTGGATTTTGGAAAAGGAAAAGGTTGTTCAGAGTCACCTCAGCCACCCCCCATTTCCGGGTGTTCGAGGAGTTACGGGACACCCTGTATATACATGCGATGAATCCTTATAATACATCTAAAACTAATGACTAATGTTAAATAACCTTATATGATATGTACAATTTGCAACTTATGTGTAGTCTATGCTCTAGCTCGGGGCGTCTTCCCTTGGAAAGTTACAAATTTTCGTGACTGGCCTCTTGATTGGACCGTCCGCGGTTTTTAACGTAACCACACGGGTGATGTCGTCAGTGCCAGGGTGCAGCTCCGTAACTCTACCTAGGCGCCATTTTAAAGGTGGTAGATTGTCCTCCTTGACAAGTACCAGGTCTCCGACCTTGATGGTGTCGGATGATTGCAGCTTCCATCTGTGGCGTTGTTGCAACTCATGGAGGTACTCCCGTTGCCACCGCTTCCAAAAATGCTGCATCATCTGTTGTATGAGCTGATATCTGTTTAGTCTATTCTGCTGGATATTAATCAGATTCATTTGAGGGAGTGCCATTATAGCGTCGCCGATTAAAAAATGACCTGGCGTCAGAGGGGTAAGGTCATTTGGATCGCTGGATAGGGGATGTAAAGGTCGGGAATTCAGGCATGCTTCTATTTTCGTGAGGACCGTATACAATTCCTCGTAGGTGAGCATCTGTTCGCCCACAACTCTCTTAAGATGTGTTTTCACTGATTTTACACCCCTCTCCCACAAGCCTCCAAAATGCGGAGCATAAGGTGGAATCAGATGCCACTCTATTCCCTCTCTCGCTAGTGAAGATTGAACGCGACTATTATGTTGTGGAGTACTCAATAATATTCCTAATTCATTTAATTGGTTTCTTGCACCAATGAAATTTTTTCCATTATCTGAGTATATAGAGTGGCATCGCCCACGTCGCGATATGAAACGGTGCAAGCATTTGAGGAACGAGTCAGTAGATAAGTCAGTGGCGAGTTCTATGTGAAAGGGACCGGCGTAATCTATTCCACAGGAAGCAAATGCGCGACCAGGCGTTACGCGTTGCGAAGGAAGATTTCCCATTTGGTAGTTGACAGTTAGGGGCTTGGCGCGAAAACATTTGAAGCATTGGCGCACAAACCTTCTGACAATGCGACGTCCGGACAATATCCAAAATCTATCACGCAGGGATGCTAGGGTTTGCTGTGATCCAGCATGCAACAATCGAAGATGCTCATTTTTTATCACCAAATTCGTGAATGGGTGTGACGTTGGGAGGACCATTGGATGTTTTACATCGAAGGGAACTGGGGCATTGGTTAACCTTCCGCCCACCCTGATTATACCGAGTTCATCTAGGAAAGGATTTAGTGAAGCTAAGCGACTCTCTTTGGATAGCGGTTTACCCTTCGAGAGAGATTCTATTTCATTATTGAAGGAGGATCGCTGTACAATTTTAATAATCGTTTCTTCTGCCCCCCTTAATTCAGCAGCCGTTGGAGGATTAATGTTCTCGCGGTTGAGTTTACCTGGATTCGAGTTCCCTCTAGCATTTGCAGTGAATCTGAGACAATATGCCATAATTCGCAGTAATTTTGAGAGTGACGAATATCGCGAGAAGAGGTCAAAGGTGTTTTCGATATGAGATCTGAGATCTGCCGGGTTGTCCTTTGCCGGAACATGTTTCCATTGATCGATTGAGGTTAACCGTTGAATCTCGGAGACGCGATTAGCCACAAATGTCTTCCACTTACAAGGTTCGCTTCTAATCCATGCTAATACGATAGTGGAGTCTGTCCAATAAAATTCAGGAAGTATGTCCACGTGTAGCGCGTTTCTCGCCTTGTTGGCTAGTTCGGCTAGTAAGAGAGCGCCGCATAATTCTAGTCGCGGTAAGGATATTGTCTTCAACGGAGCTACGCGTGATTTCGAGCAAAGGATTCGCGAAATCCACTTTCCATTTTTACAACGGGTGCGTAAGTAAATGACTGCCCCATATGCCCTTTCAGAGGCATCCGAAAATCCGTGAATTTCTATGACTTGGGCCTTATCACCCACAGCGCGTCGCGGAATGACACGTGATGCAATATTAACTAATTCGGAGCGAAATTCAACCCACTGAGTATGGATGTCTTGAGGCAGGCCCTCATCCCAGGAGGTTTGAAGTTGCCAAAGTTGCTGAATGAATAACTTAGCCTTTGTTATTATTGGGCCAAGGAGACCAAGCGGGTCGAAGATTTGCGCAACCTCCGAAAGAATTCGCCGTTTTGTGATTTTATCGAAACTAGGATTCTTAGTTGCGTAATGGAGTTCGTCTGTTTGAGATGACCATAGCAAACCTAATATTTTGGGATCCTTATCAGCGGTTTTAAACTCTATTTGAGTATCTGTTTGGTCTTCACGATGGGCTGATATTTGGGAATTATTACTGGCCCATTTTCGTAATGGGAATCCGGCCTGTTCTAAGATTTTCGTTAACGATACGCGTAAGTGAATGGCTTGTTCGATAGTTTCGCAGCCTGTCAATAAATCGTCCACGTAAAAGTCATTGAATATTATTTTACTGACATCAGGATGTGTTTGCGCATTATCAATACCGACTTGTTTTAGTGTACGCGTTGCCAAAAAGGAAGCTGAAGTTGTACCATAGGTAACAGTGTTCAACTGGTATGTTCTGATAGGATCACTATCGCTGTAACGCCAGAGAATACTTTGAAGTTTACAATCTGACTCCTGTACGCGAATCTGCCTGTACATTTTTTCGATGTCGGCGGATACGACAAATTGGTACTTTCTAAATTGAACGAGGATGGAAAAGAGATCGCCTTGTACCTGCGGTCCTACTAACTGTGTGTCATTTAATGAAATTCCCGTTGAAGAAGGAGACCATCCATCAAATATGACGCGAATTTTACTTGTTGTACTTGAAGTCTTGAAAACGGCGTGATAAGGTAAATAGTAGCACGGTTTTGAGTCGAGTTTATCGTTGTCAACTAATGACATGTGACCTAGATTTTCATATTCGCGCATGAAAGTTATATATTGTTCCTTAAAATCTGGAGCTCGTCGAAATTTTCTCTCAATGTTTAGTAGTCGTCGCTCTGCCGAAAATCTAGATTCTCCCAATTCGTGTAATTTATTGTTGAAGGGTATAGAAACAGTATATCGTCCCTTGTTGTCACGTGTTGTCGTTTTCGTAAAGTGTTGTTCGCAGTCATCGTCGAGAGTAGAATTTAAGCCTCCGGGTTGAATTGTTTCTTCTATTTCCCAGAAACGAGATAATACCTTGTGTAAATTGGCGTTGGTGACCGCATGGCAAGTTCTACGTTCAGGTTTGCCTAACAAAATGAAACTACCGCCCAGTACCCATCCAAAGCGCGTTTTTTGCCACACTAGGTTAGATCCCGGCACCTTGTATTGTCCGATGCACAGAAGTTGCCAAAATAATCCCGCGCCTATTAAAAGATCAACGCGACCTTGTTCTTGGAAACCAGGATCCGCAAGTGGTTTACCTGGCGGTATGGGGATACGCTTCTTATCTAGTGTGATGTTCGGCATATCTTCAGTGATATTCCTTATTACGAGACATGATAATGTGGATTTGAATGTGTTGCAACGCGAGGAGATTGAGAGTGTCTTGAATTTGATGGGATTCGCTACTTTTCCTACTCCTCCAACTATCGCTTCAGTCTCAGATCGCGGAATATTGACTCTACTGCAAAAATCTTCAGTAATGAAATGAGCCTGTGATCCTGCGTCTAATAGGGCGCGACATTTATGACTATTACCGTTTGAGTCTAGTACGTAAATTATCGCGGTAGACAGCACAGTATACTCAACGGTCGGATCGTTTCGATCTGTTACGCAGGCCTGTAGTGCGTGAGAATGGGATGCATTTTGATCGTTATTTTTCAAATTGACGCTAGTTTCGTTAATGTCTTTATGCAGTAATGTGTGATGCTTTTTATTGCATTTTCTGCACGTGCCACGAGTACAATTACTGATACTGTGTCCTAAATGCAAACAATTGAAACAGGCCTGAAGACGTTTTACGGTTTCATGCCGTTCGGAAAAAGGCATCGCTAATAATTTTGAACACTGAGATAGCGCATGTTCCCCTTTGCACAGTGAACATGCGTGCTTGATATTTGCGAGATGAGCCGCATATGGTCTAATTTTCGCGTTTACCTGCTTCGGAGTTCTGTCGGTAAATTGTCCTGGCGCCAATGCGTTACTAATATTTCTGCGTAAGAGATATTGAGCGCGCTGTTCGATGAATTTCGAAAGATCGTGGAAGGTGGGTCTAGCCGTCGCATTAACCGTTCGTTTTTCCCATTCGTCGGTCGTAGTGAAATCTAAGAGCTTAATTAGATATGAGTTAATCAAGGCGTTCCATATTTCCGTCGGATTCATAAGAGATTCTAAGGCATGAACGTGATTATTCGCTGCGTCTATGAATTCGATGAGTGCTACTCCGTCGGATTTTTTCACAGGTACTATGTTTAGTAAACCATTAAGATGGTAATAAACTAGCGCGTTCGGATTTTCACAACGTTCCTTCAATCTAGTCCAAGCAATTTTATAATTAATTTCTGATACACCTAATGATTCGATTACGCGGGAAGCGGGCCCTGTCAGTGTGGAAGTCAGATAATTAAAACGATCTATATCAGTCAATTTGTCACAGTTATGCACCAATGAAACAAATGTGTCGCGAAAACGAATCCAATCGCCAAGATTACCGTTAAAGGTTGGAAGTTTTATTACTGGAAGGCGCGGAGTGGATTGCGACTCAGATACCACGGGTGAGGAACTTGCGATTGATGTAGGTTGATCTGGACCTTTAAAGTTCTTAATATGCCTTACAGCGGTGGCTATTGTACTATAGTATGTATTTTCAAACGACTCGCGTTCCTCTAGGTACGTTTCCTCGTTCTGATCATCCAAAACCAAGATTTCTATTTTGGTTTGTATGTCGTTGAAATTTTCTAATAGAGACTCATTTTTCTGTACTCGTTTCTCAAGGTCTATAATGTCCGTGTCCGGATTAAGGGAAGTCACAGATTTCTTGAAGAGTGTTAACTTCATTTTGAGAGATTTACGTTGGGCGAGAAGAGTTTTCAATTCAGACTCCATTGTACACGGTTTTACTAAATAGAAGCAAGGAAAGGACTTACTACTTCAGGAGGAAAACTGGATATTAGCTGCGTGTTTCTCCCAGCAGATCAGCTATACAGATGATGCCGTGATGACTGGATCGTCGCAGGATGTCAGCCTTGATGCAGTGTAGTGACCGCTCACTGCCTCGTTTCAGCGGCTTGCCTTCTCGTTGTTGAAGATCCTCCAAAGAAGAATCGTAGTTGAGTTGAGGGTGGATGCGTTTGCTTCTATCACGTCCAGCGGGGTGGTGACTCGTCAAGTAGCACGCACAGTCTCCTTTCTGGATGTACAAACGATCGCCTCTTCTTCCAAAGTGTTGTAGTGGACTTTCAAATGGCAAAATCCGGCTCGAAGGACCAAATGTAAACGCTCGTGGTCGGATCTCAATGAGATACCTATCGAGCTTTGTAGAGATTGCACGTGATGTGCCGACTAGAGTTCAATATGTATGTCTCGAAGGACCACTCTTACAAATATAAGAGACTATGTAAATTATAATAACTCTTCTTCTATTATTCTTAGCAATTGTGTTCCCTTTACTATTGACTATTCTTAACTATCCCTAAGACACGTTTACGCGTGTTTTTAAAGCATCGGTGATGGCACTGATTGGTTGACAGGGGAAGGGAAGTGGAAAACGGGGTGACAAAAATGCGAATATTCAATTGGTGGATGGAATTTGTGGAAAGGTAGCGGGAAGGATTCGGAGCGGGGGTGATGAGCGACTTCTCACCCCTACGGGGAAAGGCCCAGGGTGACGTCAGCGTGATGGCATTAATCGGTTCACTGAGGGTAGAGAGAAGGATTCGGAGCGGGGGTAATGAGCGACTTCTCACCCCTACGGGGAAAGGCCCAAGATGACGTCAGCGCGGTACTGTTGATCGGGTCACCGTGGCCGTCCGACTCTTGGGTTCCCTAAAGTTTATGACACGGTAATTGCTATTGAGAGAGACAGAAAATTAATTTAGCTAATGCTAAGGTCACGTACCACCTATTCAGGTACGGGTAAAACTTTGCCTTCTCAAAAATAGCGTCTACAGGCGACCGTATCATAAATTAGTTCTAACGAAGTCTTAACACAGAGCACCTTAAGGAGGAAGAACTCCCGCATACGCGGGAACTCATATCGCATAACTACGATATCTTCCATTTACCCGGCGATTTTCTTAGCAAAACAAACATTGTCTCCCATAAAATCACCTCAGACCCCGCGCCAATCAATGTAAAACAGTATAGATACCCACCGGTTCACAAAGACGAAATAAATAAACAGATGAATGAACTTTGAGAAAACGACATTATACGCCCATCAACGTCCCCATACAACTCGCTTCTATGGATCGTCCCTAAAAAGGCTATCGAACATGGAAATAAAAAATGGCGAATGGTCATCGACTATCGAAGTCTGAATGACAAATCTGTCTCCGACGCGTACCCCTTACTCAGCATACTAGAAATATTAGATCAACTTGGAAGTGCCAAATACTTTAGCGTATTTGATTTAGCCAGCGGGTTCCATCAAATAGGAATGGAGGAAGGCGACGCCGAAAAAACGGCCTTCTCTACACCCTATGGTCATTACGAATTCACACGGATGCCATTCGGGCTCAAAAATGCCCCAGCAACATTCCAGCGCCTAATGGACGCTGTTCTGACCGGCCTCCAGGGCAGCGAATTATTCGTATATCTCGACGACATCGTGATCTATGCGAGATCACTACAAGAACACCGCGCGAAATTTCACAAACTAGCCGAAAGATTACGGAACGCGAACCTAAAGCTCCAGCCATCAAAGTGTGGATTCGTGCATAGGGATGTGGCGTACCTAGGCCACGTCATTTCGGAGAATGGAGTAAAACCCAGTCCTCAAAAAGTCTCCGCGGTTAGAGAATTCCCAACTCCGAAAAACACAAAGAATGTAAGGGAATTTCTCGGACTAGTAGGATACTATAGAAGATTCATAGACAAATTCTCGCAAAAGTCAAACCCGCTAACCACGCTCCTGCGAAATGATGCCATGTTCTTGTGGGGGAAAGACCACAGGAGCGCGCTTTCTGTATGCTCCGCGAGGCGCTTTCAACGGAACCCGTCCTTCAATATTCCGCTTTCTCATTGCCGTTTCATATAACAACAGACGCGTCCGCATGTGCGATTGGAGCCATCCTAAGCCAAGGCGAAATGGGTAAAGATAAACCAATTGCCTATGCCTCCAGATTACTGCAAGGAGCGGAACTCAACTACTCGACGATCGAGAAAGAGTGCCTCGCGATAATTTACGCGGTACAGCATTTCCGCTCATATATTTACGGCAAACCGTTTAATCTAATAACTGATCACCGGCCTCTCGTTTGGATGACGTCAGTCAAAGATCCGAGCTCACGGTTGCTCCGCTGGCGATTAAAACTCACCGAATACGATTATAAAATAATCTACAAGGCCGGCAAAACAAACCTAAACGCAGACGCACTTTCGAGAAATCCTGTCCCCGTACTTCCCGTCTAATCTGACTCCTCAGACCCCTCACTCTTCACTTCGAGCCAATCCCGCGATAACAGACACCCGCAACCTTCACCCTCCACCTCACACAGTCCCGCACAACAATCTCGACATTCCGAATACGATCCCAGACAAGACACAAAAGAGGACATTCATACCTCAACACCCAGACGTCTTGCGCTCAGGCGAACAATAATACCAACGCGCGACAGATTAATAATGAGAAGAGATAACTTGTTATGTTTCGTATCACTCGACGGACAACCAATTGATAACGGCGCAGTAGACTTATCAATACAAAACAAAATTCACGTTCCCCACGACGCCCGAGATAGGACGAGCTAAAATTTCAACCTATGGATCCTATAACTTGATAATTCTACCGATAAAGCCAACACGCGATCACACGACAGACCCCGACGATTTAATAGAATCACTCCGTTCCCTGTACAACGTAGCAACAGAGCTCAACCTTCCTTCGGTTAGCATCTCGCGAACATCCATCGACAACACCCCCTGGTCCGCAATCGAACGAGTACTAATCGATCTATTTGAAAACACACACATACAAATTTTCACCTGTTCACACGAAGTGAAAATACCCCCCGAGTCCAATCGACACGACATACTAGCAGAAAACCACGTATCAGCATACGCAGGCCGGAAAGGCATCACGAAAACCTATAACAGAATTAGGGAACCATACTTACGTAAATTCTTGCGAGAGCTGTCAATTACGGAAATTGACACGCGTTAAAATGCGCCAACCGATGACATTGACGGACACACCAGGACAGACGTTCGACAAAGTAGCAATGGACATCGTCGGACCACTCCCAACTACTCCCCGAGGAAATTCCTATATCCTTACCATACAGGTTCTCCTATCAAAATGCTCACTAGCCGTACCCCTAAAAACCGCAACCTCCATCGAAATTGCAGACGCATATGTAAGTAACCTTATTTGCAAATTTGGAACACCTCGAGCCATTCTAACGGATCAAGGCACGAATTTCACAAGCTCTCTGATCAAAACCATCGCGAAACGATTCAGAATAGCTCAGTTCCGTACCACCGCATTTCACCCCCAGAGTAACGGCTCGGTGGAACGATCGCACCATGTGCTGACAGAATATCTGAAACACTAGGTCTCCAAATGCGATTGGGACGAATGGCTAGACCTTGCCATCTTTTTGTATAATACAAGCACCCATGAACCCACGCATTTCACCCCACACGAACTGGTATTCGGACGCCTTGCCCGCCTCCCGCCCAGTTCCACATTCCACGAAACCAACGACGAAACGTACAACTCCTACCTATCCGACCTCCAGTCAAAACTCACCAATACCCTCTCCCGTGCCCGAGATAACTTGACTTCTGCGAAGGAGCGTTTCAAGGTCTACTACGACCGCAAAGTAAACATAGAAACGTTCAATGTAGGAGACAGGGTTTTTCTCTTAAAAGAACCGCACAAGGGCAAATTCGACGACGAATATACTGGGCCCCATAAGGTAATTCAGGTCCTCCCTCACAATAACATGCGTATACTCGTGAGATGCAGATCACGCGTCGTTCACGCGAATAAACTCCGTAAAACACGAGCCGCTATCACGCATCGGGTTACCGCACGTAACCTCCCCCGTATCCCCACCGAACAAAGATATGTAACAGCGAGCGAAGCGCGAACCGCCATACAGTCAATCCCCCTCCAGTGCACGGACACCAAAAAACCTCCTCCAACGCCAAAGTGCTCCAAATAAAGGCTTCAAGCCACCGACCTCAGCCCATTGTGCATAACGCAGTGACAATGTTCGCGTTAATAGTACTAGTGTTATCACTCAACCCATTGTGTAAAGGGCTCATCGCATACGATTGTGCTGGGCGTTCTTTAAACATAGCGACCTTTTCACTCACAAACATCGGCAACTGCGAAATACCAAACTCACAACCACAAACCGAAAACCAATTCATTCAACTACTGCAACGGACAGAATACGCAAATAAACGTGCAATCCAATGCAAAATAAGAGTGGACCGGACAATCTACTATTATAGAATGCATTCCCACACCTCTGTGGTCCAAGGAGGACAACGTGAATACCTGATGGACATAACCAACCGCAATCAGCTACACAAAACAGGACAGGTACAATTTTCCGCCACGGACGTGATAACGGGACTCAAAGCGAACAGCACATCCACACGCAGCCTCACGCTCGCAGGAACGTTAACCCTAGACGGCCAGTGCACAGGAGCACAATATAGTGACCCGTTTGGAACCTGGAACAACGTAGTGTTCCAAGCATCAGTAACCATCACACTGCGAAGTTTCTACGCCCCTATAAGGATAAAAACATCACAGATAATTCTGCCTTCCGGACGTCACTGCCTCGTCACAGAAGAACACTGCGAGGACACGAAAGGAGAAGCTACCTTCTGGACAACCACCGCCGAAGACAACTGTCATTTCAACAGATACGACGTCCTCTACGAAGGGATCGCAACGAAAATCAATCCACCAAACTCCACCACCGGACCAACAATCTATTCACTTACATCAGACCACATAACGTTCGCCCTCACCACCACTTCATCGCAGCCACTCTGCGGATATGTTCTGCTAAAGACAGAACACCCGAAACTATTCATATTGGCAACCTCGAAAGAAAATACTTTTAAAACAAAGTCAAAAATAGAAGTAAACAACCTCGACTTACTCACGTACGTCAACAGTAAATTCGTATACGTCGATAGACACATCAAAACTCAAATCACAGAATTATATACAAATATCATTCACCAAAAATGCGTGCTAGAACAACAAGTCCTACGAAACGCACTGGCACTAGCAAACGTTCAACCGGAAGAACTGGCCCTAGCAATTATGAAGCAACCAGGATACATTGCTGTTGTGACGTCGGACAACGACGTTGGACGTCGAGTAACGACGTTGGAGTAGAGATAAGATAGAAGTAAGGAACGTGTAACAATAACACTAAGTCACGATGTATAAACGATACAGCGACCGACGTTCTTCATAACGTCGTAGTTAAAGATAAGAATATATAAACAATAAAGCGGCCGACGTTCTTCGCAACGTCGCAGTAAGAGATAAGATAGCGTTAACGAATATGTAAACACAACCAATGTAATCATACTCTTAAGGTATCACATAACACTAGCCTTAAGAACCGCGACAGACATAAACAATCGATACCGAGAAGACATTCCAAAGACGTCAAACAGACCAACGCCATAACAAGATAAGACGACAGACAACAAAGGAAAGACGCAATAGCGGCTGTATAAAAGGCCCCAGCCAACAGCCAACAACGATTAGTTTAGATTAGTCCAGTTCAGAGCATAGTCGCTCCGTACAGTTCGGCACAGTCGCCGACACCGTTAAGACGTACAGGCAGATCCGCTCTGACCTTCCGTCTTAACCATACACGACAAACGTTACAATCGACGAATATTATAACCGACTTTATTATAACCAAGTAGTGTAGAGTACATATGCAGAATATACATATATATAGTTATTACAACAAGAGTACACTCATTAAGTCTTTGACTCCCATTCACCGCGTAAACGCGTCAATCAACGAGAAAGAGAAGCTATCGCCAGAGAAGCCATCGCTGCAGATAACGAGAAGCCTAACGCCGAAGACGACATCGCCGCAACGACAGGAGAGATAAGGAGATACCAAGGCACAGATATTCCCGAGCAGACGCAGACGTTACGTACTGCGTGGCACAAAACAGAGTTGAACTACGTTGGATCAGATAACAAGGTAAAGCCGCGAATGCTCGCTTCTGACCTCGATGCGCGACGTAACACTGTCACAGCAGGAGAAGTCGTTCATCTGGTGAAATGTAACCCGGTGGAATCCAGAATCAGACACACGGAGTTCTGTTACAACGAACTCCCAGTAACGGTGCGGAACGTATCACTTTTCATAAAACCTAAATCCAGAATACTAACTCGCACCGCAATGCCAAAAGAGTGTAACGAACTACTACCAACGATGTACGAAATCCACGGAAACTGATATAAACTACACCCGAAACCGACAGAAACCCTGCCACCCGCGGCTATCCGCCCTTTAACAACACCAACGTGGAACTACAACAACCCCACAAACCTAGCCACAAGTGGAATCTACTCGCAACAACAAATAGACGAGCTACACGAAGCCATGGGAGGAGTCATTCCACAAGGCACGATACATATAGACAATCTCTTGGATGAAGCCGCAATTAAAAGAATAACAGAATCAACAGCTAAGAAAATTTGGGACCTCTTCACCACATTCGGCTCCATCAGTGCCGGATGCATGGGCATTTACCTTACCTGTAGAATCATCAAACTCATCCTGGATACACTAATCAACAGGTACGCTCTCCACGCAGTGTACGGATGGAGCGTACACCTCCTCAGCGCCATGTGGGATTCCCTGGTGCAATTCCTCATCTTCAAAGGCACGTCAGGAACGCCACCACAACATGTGGGAAACCAACCAACAAACGAGGCCACTCCAACGAACAACGTACTCACCAGGAGTGCCGTTACCATCAGTCCCGAATCCACCCCACAACCAACACACAGACAATTATACCCTTCCTTCAACACAGACCTATGCATAGCTGAGATACCCCTTGGGAAGAGTGAAGTGTATGCCCCTCGCGAATAAGATAGAACTTTAAGGAATAATTTTTTCCCTCATAAAATTGTTTTCCGCGGGAGGGGGGTGTGACGTCGTACGACGACGTTGGAATTAGAGATAAGATAGGAACAAGAATCACGTAACCATAGACCGTAAGATAGCGGTCGACGTTAGGAGACAACGTCATAGTTAGAGATAAGATAACGTTAAGGAATATAGAACGATAAGAAACATGTAATCATACTCTTAAGGTATCATGTAACACTTAGCCTTAAGACTACCGAGACATAAACATCCGCCAGTATCGACATCGCCGGAGTAACCCAAACAACCGCCGACATCGATACCCCAGAGAACAAACCACATACCACAGATGATAAACCAACCAACGCCATAACATCCTACAAGATAAGAACACCAGACCGTGAGAACCAAACACCATAGCATCAGTATAAAAGGCCACGAAAAACAGCAGTCAACGTTCAGTCGTTCAGTTCAGTCCAGTCCAGTCACTGGCTGACAGTTAAGACATACAGGCAGATCCGCCCTGACCTTCCGTCTTGACCATACGCGATCGAGTAATTGTTTCCGATATTATATTATAACCAGTTATCTAGAGTACATACTTATATATATTAGAATCATTGTGCATTCATTGAGTTACCACTTACCTCACATCGCTTATACGTGACGACGAGCGCGACTAAATAACGAAGCAAACGTAACGAGGCTACATCCGCTTAAACCAAGGACCACGGCACCTTATCGACAACACACGCAAGGAGATTTCTGGGCACAGAAATCCCGGGCAGACGCAGGCGATATGTACTGCGTGGCACAAACGGAATGAGGAACGTAGTATCGGATCTCAAGGTAAAGTAGCCGCACGCGCGACTCTGACCTCGACCGGCGTGACGTAACATGGTCAAGGGGGCAGTAAATTTGGAATTGAGATTTTGAGATTTGTCCTCCCTTGAATCCATGTTGGTCAAGGGGGCAGTTGATTTGGAATTAGATTTTAGATTTGGCGAAGTCGTAGGTAACGTCAGGACCTCTTCCAACTCCATGGAGGGCATGGTTAAGGTAACGTCTGACCAATTGGTGTTAACGCAACGCATAACCGCCTTGCCGTGCCTGTTGCGCACGAGGCAGTCGAAAGTATGGACGCCGGGCGCAAGGTCCACCTCCGGAGCGTAACCATATTTGGGTCCGGTGACTCGAATTGAGATGCTCGAAACGGTTCGAGCCGGGATCGTGGTTACTTCCACGTTAGAGAATGGAATGGTCCTACCTTTCCACTCAATGCGCGCTTGCGTGTAGTCGATGATGCCTCCTAGGCACATGAAACTCGTCCCGAGGATTCCATCCGTTTCAATGGGGAATGTGTCGGGGACCTCGTGGAATACGATGTCGTAGTCCAATAGGTTCACGCTGACGGAGCCGAGGGTGGTTGCGGATCCATTCGTGACTCCGGAGATGCGTAAGATGTGCTGCTTGTCGATGCTTACGCCGTGGTGCAAGGCAGATGCCTTGATGAGGTTTGGTTGAGAGCCGGAGTCTACCATCAACCGGGTTGCCTCCTTAAACTGGGGCGCTGGGATGATTACGTACGGGACGTAGTTATCATCTTGCAGTTTTACGTTTGCGATGTGTCGTTCTCGCTTTCCTGATTCACGGTCTGGACCCTTTTTGGCGCCTCCTCCCTGTTTGGGTCCTGTCTCGCCGGGAGGAGGGGCTCGTTTCCCGGCCGCTGGGCGTTATTATACATCCTTTTTCTACATTTGTGGACGTCGTGTCCCGGAATTCTGCAATAATTGCAGAATCTTGCTGGCGCGGCGAATCGGCGCGGAGGTTCTGTTGTTCCTGGAACCTCGCGGATGGGTCTCGTTGGTGGTGCTGGCGAGGAGTCTCGTCGTGGCGGCATCTGTCTCCAAGGCAGAGGCGGTTGCTCCGTTCTACTGTATGGAGATGCGGGTCTTTGCGGTGGCTGGTATGACGTGCGGGCTGTTGCTTCGGCTCGGTTGCTTTCGTAAAACTGGACCTTCCGCTGTTCTGCCTTCGGCTTTCCGTATCGTGTCTTGTCTACCTCTCGTTGATTGTAGACTTGGACCGCTTCGTCGGAGACGGTGTTTAGGGCGGCCGACCGCATCCCGCGAAGTTCTGACCGGATGTCCGGGGTGAGACCGTTTATGAAGCTGGTTACCGTCAGGGAGTCGATTTCGACTAGGTTCGCGCCCTGGCGGTTGCAGTCTATTATTGCTTCGCTTAAATCTTTTATTTGACTAATGTAGTCGAGGATGTGTTCGCCACTTTTCATGTAGGTGTTTACCAGGGTACAGCGGTAGTGATCCACGGTGTGCTGGGGGCCGAATATGTCCTTCAGCCTATTGCATAATTCGGTTACGGTCTCGCAGGCTTCATCTTCCACGGCTGTCTAAGCCCTACCCTTGAGTCGGGTGATTGCCAGCTTGGCGAGAGACCTCCCAAGGTGTGCAGGTACGAGGTCTGAAGCGCGTTTGCATGCGCGTGATAATTGCAAGACGGTTATATTAGAACCGTCGAAGACGGGAATAGACGTGACTGCTTCCCGTATGATATAGGAGACGGGATCGTCGGATAAATTTGCGTGAGCATAATCAGACTCACGCGGTTCTGAGGGAGGCGGAAGAGTGCTTCTTGTGGAGGATCTCCTTTGTTCTGAGATTTCTGCGCGTAACTGTTCTATTTCGGCGCGTAGTTTTTTGTGGTTTTGGTTGTCGGCCTCGAGTTCGCGTCGTCTCTGTTCGACCACGCGCGCCTCGTCGCGAACGCGTTTCTCCCTGCTTTCAATTTGCCTTTGCATGGTCAGGAGGTCCTCTTCGGCGACGGCCTGCTGCATGACTGCTGCTTCTGTCTTCGAGCGTGTAGTCATCTTGTCGGAGAATTTATTGGTATTCGAACCGGGTATTGCACCACTCTGTGACGATAGACGGGATTTCACCTGGTTGTGAGGATTGCCCTCGCAGTTAAGCTATCAACACCTCGTCGGGTATCTCCTCGTGGTTAAACACCTGTATAGCACGTGAGGTGTCAAGAACTTCGATTTCTGATGGTGGGAGGATCACTGTTTCCTCGTCATCTGATAGTGTTAGGTCGATCACTTCCGTCTCTTTCTGATTGGTGGTCACTTCAGGTGGTTGTATGTAGGAATAAGACACTAGCTGTAATCGTTGCTCGGTTACACGCTTTTTCCAAGACTTGAAGCTTTTGCCCGCGCGACAGCCTCATCTTTGCTTCCGCTTTTTAATAGGAGGATCCCTGCGAACCTGGTGTGAGAAATAGAATGTTGTAAATAAGTTCGCAAGAGAAATGAATGATATGAGGATTGAGCCTTTCATGATTCACCCTTGGGATTGAATTTAAATTGCGCTTCGATCTCCTGCGAAATCTCTTTCCACGTTCGCCCTGTGGCGCTCGATTCAGATGATCGCACAGTTACCGGAGCGTCGGGAAAAAGTCTAAAAAGAAGTCTTTCTGCGCTTTCTGTCAGTCGTTCGCCTTGGGGCGCGCAATATTTAGAGGCACTTCGAGACTTCTGTGAGCTACGTCGCGATTGGGTTTCCCACACCGAAGATGTGTTGCGTCCCGGTTTGCAAAGAAAGGCGGAATCGGAACTATTGCAACGTAGATGCTATTCTTTTTGTCCACACAGCACTTGCGTCTGTGTCTGACAGGGATCTCTCGCGATTAAATTGGTAATATTATGTTAATACTTACGTGAATAATTGTACTGCTGTAGAAGAGAAGTTGTCGTTGTTTCAGGGTTGTCTTCCTTCTGTATTCTTCGATGACGCGTGATTAATTATTATTCGGAGTTGGGATTTAGAATTATTTGAGACAAGAAGATTTAACACTTAACCGGGTTTAATAAAATGAATAATATAGGATACGAGTAAACTTAGTACACTAATACACTTAAACTTTAATACACTTAGAAGAGGTAGAATACAATGACTATGAACTAGTGAGATGTAGAAGAAATGGTAACACAAGATGTAGAAACGCGGTGAAGTGAGCTCCTCGAGCTCCGGACAGAGACTGCTCGTGACTGCTCCGAGACTGGGCTCGGACTGACTGCGTGACTGGAGGTATGGCTTAGTTATACTGTTAGGATGTAGGATTGCGGGGAGTGGTGAAGATACGATAACGGTGGAATTTGTTGGGAAGAGATTGGGACACGTGTGGCTTGGATCGTGGGAGTCAGGATGTTTATGTGATAACGGTGGAATGCGATAGGGAGAAGCCTGGGAGGCTGGGACACGTGCATGGTGACGTCATAGGATTGGTATGCAGTCGGAGATTGGGTCGGTCGGTTGGTCGGCGGATGTTTGTGAGATAAGGGATTGGGGAGTAATACGAGTATGGGAATGGAATGTGTTTGGCTGGCGGTTTAGTCTGGACGGATTAGTCGGCGGATGTTTATGAGATAACGGAGGTATGCAAGATAAGCAGGTGTGGAAGCGATATGGAAGTTGGGTTATCGGAGATTGCTTCTAGAATGATCTGGATTGTTCTAGAAGCTTCTGGAATGATCTAGACTGTTCTGGAGGCTTCTGGAAGGATGACGTAAGGACTGGTAGTATGATGTAGTAGGAGTAAAGGCGCGCTTATGACTATGCTTATTCTATGCTTAATGTTATATGCTTATGCTATACCTAATGGTATGTGCTTATGCTATGAGCGTTCGTAGGGTGTCACTTATTACTGAAGTCCAACTCCAACGTCGCTAGACGTAACACCTCCCCCTCTACGGGGAAAATTTACGTTAGTAAATTTTCTGTGTTCCGTAGGTTAGGAGTTGTCGGGAATGTTGCACATGGGGTACAAGCGATTTCCTGTGGGGGGACACTGGGTAGAGTCTTTTCTTTCTTGGGGGTTTCGAAGGGGTGAAGCTTCCTCCGGGTCGTTTGGGGTTGCGTAGATGGGTTGGCCTTCCTTCCTCTGGTTGATGAAGACCAAGAAGTGGGTGAGGGATCTCCATATGGCACCAAGTAGATGCAGACTCCAACCATAGACGGAATGTAGTGTGATTCCGTTTATAATGATGCTAATTGCTGCTTTGATGGCGCGAATGAACAGGTAGATTCCCATCAGTCCGGCCGTCATTGACCCAAAGGTGATGAATCCTGACCAGATTCGTTTCCCGGTTGACGTGGCGATCTGGTTCAATGTTTGTTCGTCTAGGAGATGATAGAGGCTTACTGATTGTGGATTATATTGTTGGCCCGTTGCTTCTTGGGCTAGGGAATTGACGATAGCTGGTTGTTCAATTGGGAACATGATTCGTTCCTTACGTTTCTGGACGTCTGCAGGGGAGTAGATGCCTCCTTCGGCTAAATTGTGCGGGTTAATATACTTCCAGGTTGCCTGGGCTAGGGGTTTGAGCGTTGCCGGTGGCAAGCTTTCGATTGGTTTTGGTATCATTTTGTACCAAGCCCCGTGAATTTTATACATAGCTGGTAGCAGTTCGCTGCATTCGCGGCGTGTACCAGATTTAACTAGGATTCTGTGTACCGGGGTCAAAAACATGGATGAGTTTTTATATGTCACTGGCAGTTCGTCGTAACATGAGTCTGTGCTGCGAACTTGACATACGACCGGTATGCATTTGATGACGTGGATTACTTCGCCTGTGGGGATCGCCATATGACCCTCTTCTTTGGTCAACATCCTTGCGACCTCGGCTGGAGCGAAGTGGATGAGTGTGAGCGCGTTGTTAAGTATCTGCTTCTCCAGTGTGCAACGCTGTTTCACTACGTCGTTGTATAGCTGAGTGATTTGAGTCTTTATGTGTTTTTCCACATAGAAGAATTTAGAATTGACATTTGTAAAGATGTCCAAGTTGTTGATTGATATCGGCCCTCGCGTCTTGAAGTGATCGCCTGTGGTTGTCTCCAAAATGAATAATTTTGGGTGTTCGGTGTGGATTAGGTTATATCCACAAATTTTGGTTGTTGTTGTCTTCGCTAGGGCGAATGTTGTTTCTTGAGAGATAACGGAGTAGAGGCAAGGTCCAGGTTCTTCCTCTGGGCACATTATCGATGCTTTTCCGTCGTAAAGGACATCGTAATGTTGGAAGTTGCAATTATCGGATGGGGAATTATCCCAGAATGAGTAACCGTCCATGGTATCTGGACAGGACCCCTGCTGTACTGGACAAGTTTGTCCGGATTTGAGGATAATTTCGTTTGATGTGAGTTTGATTGGCGCTGTATAATCCATTATTTTAACTCTTGCTACAGCCTGGACGACTGCATCAGACCAAGTGCCATAGGGGTCGCTAAAGGTGGAGCCGTGGCATGTTTCGTCGTTCTCCAAGCTTCCTGCTAGAGTCAAGCTCCTGGTTGACGTGGAATTCGGGAGGATTCCCGTGATTTGCGCCGTTGGTGTTATGTAAAACGTACCGCTGTGGAGGATCATTTGGCAGACATCCCTGAGTATGTTGAGTAAGTAAATTTGTCTTCCGTTGTTAACAGCGGATATGTGAGAATACATGCCACAATGGTAGACAGTTCTGTCTATTTCGATGTGGCATTGTGTGACATGCGTGTTGCGAAAATCTGATAGTTGAAGCAGTTGAATTCGTTTTGTTGTTACCGTAGGCTTGATAGTTGAGGAGTCACACTGGATCGGGTCCACGGTGGAGAACGTTGAGATGTTGAGAGTTGGTCCACTGCAGTCGAATCCAATTAAAGCTGACGCCGTGGAGGTAAGGAGTGCGAGGATTGCGGCGTAGAGGTACATGGTCTTTGTTGATGCTTGGTTTGTGCTGCTTGAAGGTTTGGTGTAGCGTTTGTTTGCCGCCTTTTTATATGCTGCGGGTTGTTTGCAACGGATGGTAAAGAGGGGATAAGACGTCATCGGGGATGGAGGTGGTCCGGATGTTGATGGAGACGATGTTGATCTTGAGGTCGATAGAGGTGGTGATGTTGTCCTTACATGCTTGAGCTTGTTTACGTGTACGATTTTGGTTTTGCCGCTATTTAATCTTAAGTTTACATTACAGTCGTTTATTTTGTCTATTATGGTATGTGGTCCGGTGTATTGCGAATCGAACTTGCCTTTTGTCGGTTCTTTAAGCAGTAGGACGCGGTCGCCTACCGAGAATTCCTTAGAATTTATCTTCCTATCATAGTAATTTTTGGAGCGTAATTTTGCTGCCTTCAGATTTTCTTTTGCTATTGCCTGAGATTCAGAGAGTTTGGACTTGAGAGATTGAAAGTATGAATTGTAGGTTTCGTCTTCTAATGAGTTTGTCGTATTCGCGGAAGGAACTCTGGCTTTGTTGCCAAAGACGAGTTCGTGGGGAGTAAATAGTGTACCCTCGTGAACACTCGTGCTGTAACTAAGCATAGCGCATTGTAGCCATTCATCCCAATTATTTTTGTTAATATACTGTTTTAAGTACTCGGTTAAGACGTGATGGGACCTTTCCAGGGAGCCGTTAGTTTGTGGGTGAAATGCTGTTGCTCTGTTTTGCTGGATTTTGAACCTTCTCGCGACTGCTCGCATAAGTGCGTTTGTGAAATTACTCCCTTGATCTGTCAAGATTGCTTTCGGTGCGCCAAATTTACAGAAAAAGTGATCTACAAATGCGTTGGCTGTCTCGACGGCGGAGACGGAACGGAGAGGTGTTGCGAGGGAATATTTGGTGAGAAGATCTTGCATCGTAAGTATATATTGATATCCGGAGGGTGTTTGTGGGAGTGGTCCTACTACGTCGAGCGCTATCTTGTCGAAGGCATGCCCGGGAGTGTCTGTTAACGTCATCGGATTACGTGTTTTGACTCGCGTTAGTTTTTTAATTTGGCAATCTTTACAGGTAGTTACGTATTTCGTTATCTCGGGTTTCATGGAGGGCCAAAAATATTTCTCCCGAATGCGTCTATAGGTTTTATTCACTCCTTTGTGACCTGCGTATGCGGATGTGTGGTTATCAATGATAATATTGTGTCTCGATTGTTCTGGGGGAATAATAATTTCGTGATTGCAGATTGTGATTTGGATTCCCGTATCTTCGAAAATTTCTGTCAGTGCATTGCGTATTGTGGGCCAAGGAATATCGTCCAGATGGAGTCGAGATAAGGAGATTGACGATAAATTTAACTCTAAGGTCGCGTCGCGCAGGGCTGTTAAACATTCAAATGTGTCTTGTATTGTTGCTGTGTGTGCTGTTGTTTCTTTAACTGGTAATTGGATTAAAGTGTATTTTCCTGTATGCACTTTTGCTCGGCCGATTACGGCATTAGTTAATCTTGGTAAATTTTTGTTTTTAAATAAGTCCATGGCGCCTTCGTCCAGTGGGTCGTTAGAAAGTGTCATGAAACAAGCAATGTTATCGTTTTGCATGATAATCCTGTCTCGTGTGTAGCGTATGTTTGACTGCGTTGTTGGTGGACTGGAGATATCAATTTCGCTGTCTATGTTTGGTGATATCGGAGAGGAGGTTGATGGTTGCGTTTGGAACAGGAATGGTGAAGTGGAGTCTGATGTTAACGGATAGATGGGAGTGGAAATAGGATTTCTAGAGAGAGCATCTGCGTTTGTATTCCTTTTACCTGCCTTATAGATAATTTTATACTCGTATTCGGCGAGTTTTAGTCGCCAGCGTAGCAGTCGTGAGGAGGGATCTTTCACGGAATTCATCCACACAAGTGGTTGATGGTCGGTGATGAGATTGAATGGTTTGCCGTATATGTAAGATCGGAAATGCTGAACTGCGTATATGATTGCTAAGCATTCTTTTTCGATGGTTGCGTAGTTCAGTTCGGCTCCGTGGAGTAACCGCGAAGCGTAGGCAATTGGTTGGTCCTTGTTTATCTCGCCTTGATTGAGGATTGCGCCGATTGCATAGTTGGACGCGTCTGTAGTGATGTTGAATGATTTGGAGAAGTCGGGGTAACGAAGGACTGGCTCTGGTCAGAGTGCCGTGCGTAATGTGTTAAATGCTTGATCTTGTGGCAATTGCCATTCAAATTTCATATCTTTTTTTAACAGAGTGGTCAGAGGTTTTGATATGTGTGAAAATTTATCTATAAATCTCCGGTAATAGCCGGCTAGTCCAAGGAATTCTCGGAGCTGTTTTACGTTTTTAGGTTTTGGAAATTGTTTTACTGCCGCGACTTTATCAGGGCAAGGTTTAACTCCTTCGTCGCTTATGATGTGGCCTAGGTAGGCAACTTCGCGTCGTAAAAATGTGCATTTCGACGGTTGTAACCTTAGATTTGCCTTCCTGAGGCGTTTTGCGAGTTTATCGAATTTTGCATTGTGTTCTGACAATGAACTTGCATAAACAACAATATCGTCAAGGTATACGAATAGTTCTGTGCCCTGTAAGCCAGAGAGGACTGAGTCCATCAGTCGCTGGAATGTGGCGGGCGCATTTCGAAGGCCGAAAGGCATTCTAGTGAATTCATAGTGCCCATAGGGCGTAGAGAAAGCCGTTTTGAAGAAACCGATCCCAGTTGGTCTAGGATCTCCGTAATACTAGGAAGCGGATACGCGTCGGGTATTCTCTTCTCATTCAGTTGCCTATAATCGATTACCATTCTCCAACGCTTGTTGCCGTTTTCATCTGGCTTCTTCGGCACGATCCATAAGGGAGAGTTGTATGGAGACGTTGAAGGGCTCACGATATCGTTTTCTAACAATTCCCTCATTTGATTATTGATTTCTTCCTTATGGATCGGCGGGTAACGGTATTGCTTTACATTAATAGGTTTTTCGTCGGTGGTAGGAATACTGTGTTCTACAATCGTCTTTCCCAACTGTTCCCCTGGGAGGTGAAAGACATCGCTATTCTCGCTTATGATTCGGTGTACGTGTTCGCGTTCCTCAAAGTTTAAGTAGTCGGTATTAATTATACCTTGTATTTCTTTTTCCCTCTGTTCGTGAGAACGGTTATCCTTAATGGAGTGAACATACTTCGAATCTCCCTTATTTGGGGCTACCGCGAGATCTGCGATCTCCTGCACCGTCAGGGTGGGTATAGGGAAGGTTATTGTATCGCTAGTTGAATTTACTGCACGAACGTATGCTTTCCCGTTCGTATTTTTGACCACAGAATCGAATACGGTTATGCCGGGTGCCAGCTCCTGACGTGGCAGGAAACCTGTTTCCGGTCCGGTGGTTTTAATTCCAATGACCTGGATTGATCGTGCTTTGATCTTATACAATGTGTCATTGGAGGAATTGGAAGAATTAGAAGAGTTGGTAGGTGTAGTGGATTTAGCAGTTTTGGAACTTTGTTCCGATTTAGAATTGGTAGAATTGGAACGTGGTTCCGAACTAGTAGGATTGGAAGTTCTGGAGCGTTGCTCCGATTTAGAGTTAGTAAATTTGGAGTTTGTTTTCCCCTCCAAGTTGGTTTCGCGTTGTGGGCGTGTTCTGTTGGTAAAGGGAATTTCTATTCCTTTCCATAACACGCGGTTTTTGGGGTAGGAAATCTCTGCACCTTCCTCCAGGAAGTGCGCTCCTAGGATGCCGTCGGCGGGGATTGGGAAATTGTGGGGAACCACGTGGAACCTAACTATGGTCCCATATAAAGGGATGTCGGTGGCGCCTAGGGTTGAGACGGCTTGCGGGGTGATACCGAAAAGTCTCAACTTTTCGTCGCTGGTAACACTGATTCGCGGATCTAGAACGGATCTTTTGATTAGGTTTGCTTCCGATCCGGTATCTATCATTAGTGTAGCTTTAAAGGCTAATCCTGGGCCTTGTACCTCTACATGGGGGACTTTGCTGCGCGGGTCTAATTGGCACTTCGCGATTCGAGTTCGCGTTCCGCGTCGATCTTTCGGACCGTTCTTGCCGGGGATGCCTCTCGCCTGCGGTCCAAGTTGGGCGGGAGGGCACGTCCGTTTCCCTGATTTATGTTCAATCGGTTATTGTATTGTCGTTTCCGGCATTCATGTATATCGTGCCCCGGATATTTACAATAGGTGCATATTCTTTGTGATCTTGTTGTGTTCGTCGGCGGTAGTTCTGGTTTGCGCGGCGCATCGTATGAGCTGCGCTGAGATGCACGATTATCGCGTTGTTGATAGTCGGAATATCTACGCGGTGATGGCTCGCGCCATGAAGGTCGGAACGGGGGAGGTGAACTATAATATGTTTTACGTTCCGGCGTTTTTTTCTTGGAATGAGACGTGTTTCGTCTCGTTGCCGTATCTCAAGTTATCGTGTTCGAGTTCTTTCTATAATTCTATGGCTTCGTCGAAGACTTGCGATAATGTGCTTCTAAGTAGGGGACGTAAACCGCTGCGTAATTGGGGAATTATTCCGCGCGTGAAACAATCTACCGTAAGATTGTCTATTTCTGCGATTGTAGATGCGTCGCAGTCGATGATCGCGTTCCGGATGTCTTTTACGCGCGCTATGTAATCGAGGATGTGTTCCTCTTCCCTCATATAAATGTTGGCCATGTCGCCGCGATAGTGGTCCACAGTTTTTTGTGGGCCAAATACCTTTTTCAATCGCGTGCAAAGATCCGCGATATTGATGTAGCGTTCATCCTCGACGGCTGTTGCGGCTCGTCCGCGGAGGTGAGTAGTAATTAGACGCGTTAAAGTGGCTTCGGCGCTGGGGGGAACGAGGTCGCGAGCGCGAGTGCATGCACGCGTGAATGTTAGCACGGATTCCGTGCCGTTAAATGTTGGTATCGTTGCTAGCGCTTCTTTTAAAGTGAAAGAGTCCACGGGTGTATTATCATGAATGGATTGCGGTGAATTACTTTCTTTCCTCGCGGCTACGAGTTGTGCTATCGCCGCGTCGCGTTCCTGCATTAGCAATTCACATTCTCGTTCAAGACGTCTGGGGTCTTCGGGGTTTTCAGGGTGCTTCTTTGCGCGCGTTTCCATTTTGCTTATTCAAATACTAATGTACACAGGGAAAAAAACTTCAAATGATTGCGAACTGGTTCTTTATTGCTCTAGAAGGCACATTGAATTGCACCATTCGATAACAAATTCCGGATTCTCGTGTGCATTATTGCCAGAAAAGGTTTTTATAAAAGATAGTAACATGTGGTCGGGGATTTCGCGATGATGATTGACCTTTAACGCTGTTTCCGTATTTAGTATTTCAATGGGTGGTGGCGGAATTGGAATATTGATTGTTTCTGCGTCGGATTTCTGGCGATTCCGGCGGGTTTGGTGGAATATCCCGCGGTTCTGGCGTCGGCGGTGGTTCCGTTTCAAGAAAAGGCGTTACGTATGGCAAGGTTTGCTTCTTTAATTCTTCCAGTTCCCGGGCAATCGCGAATTTGCGTTTTGCCTGGACTTTCTTTCCACCACGCCTTCCTGTTCTTTTGCGCTTCTAATAATTTTCAATTTATTTTTTTTTTATTTTTTTTTTTTTTCAAGTGGAAATGTATGTTATTAGAAAAAAATTTTATGATTTTCGTCTACCTTCTTGATTCCAACGTCCGCTTTGGTTTGCAGCGCAGGTGAGTCTGCGGCGTCCGAATTCGGAACTGTTGGTTTCATTTGGTTTGATCTACAAAAATAGGAAGGCTCCTTTTACTGTCAATACTCCGCGCTGGTAAGTCAGCGTTAGATATGACGAGATAAACGGGTTTCCTCGCGGCGAAATAAAATTCTTTCCTCTGTCGTTGCACTACGCTGGTAGTTCAGCGTTAGGTGAACGACGATTGTAGGTTAGAATCTTATTAAATAATATTTGCCTGTGTTCAATTTCCCTTCCTCTCACCACTACACTACGCTGGTATGTCAGCGTTAGGTGGCACAAGAGCAGAGGAATATACACAAACAAATATAATGAAAATGGAATATTTAAAATGTTGCAAAATAAGAGCGCGTCGTGGAAGAATATATTCGCGAGAGGGAACAGCTGCATCCCACCGCTGTCACCAGTTGTTGCGTCCCGGTTTGCACAGAAAGGCGGAATCGGAACTATTGCAACGTAGATGCTATTCTTTTTGTCTGACAGGGATCTCTCGCGATTAAATTGGTAATATTATGTTAATACTTACGTGAATAATTGTACTGCTGTAGAAGAGAAGTTGTCGTTGTTTCAGGGTTGTCTTCCTTCTGTATTCTTCGATGACGCGTGATTAATTATTATTCGGAGTTGGGATTTAGAATTATTTGAGACAAGAAGATTTAACACTTAACCGGGTTTAATAAAATGAATAATATAGGATACGAGTAAACTTAGTACACTAATACACTTAAACTTTAATACACTTAGAAGAGGTAGAATACAATGACTATGAACTAGTGAGATGTAGAAGAAATGGTAACACAAGATGTAGAAACGCGGTGAAGTGAGCTCCTCGAGCTCCGGACAGAGACTGCTCGTGACTGCTCCGAGACTGGGCTCGGACTGACTGCGTGACTGGAGGTATGGCTTAGTTATACTGTTAGGATGTAGGATTGCGGGGAGTGGTGAAGATACGATAACGGTGGAATTTGTTGGGAAGAGATTGGGACACGTGTGGCTTGGATCGTGGGAGTCAGGATGTTTATGTGATAACGGTGGAATGCGATAGGGAGAAGCCTGGGAGGCTGGGACACGTGCATGGTGACGTCATAGGATTGGTATGCAGTCGGAGATTGGGTCGGTCGGTTGGTCGGCGGATGTTTGTGAGATAAGGGATTGGGGAGTAATACGAGTATGGGAATGGAATGTGTTTGGCTGGCGGTTTAGTCTGGACGGATTAGTCGGCGGATGTTTATGAGATAACGGAGGTATGCAAGATAAGCAGGTGTGGAAGCGATATGGAAGTTGGGTTATCGGAGATTGCTTCTAGAATGATCTGGATTGTTCTAGAAGCTTCTGGAATGATCTAGACTGTTCTGGAGGCTTCTGGAAGGATGACGTAAGGACTGGTAGTATGATGTAGTAGGAGTAAAGGCGCGCTTATGACTATGCTTATTCTATGCTTAATGTTATATGCTTATGCTATACTTAATGGTACGTGCTTATGCTATGAGCGTTCGTAGGGTGTCACTTATCACTGAAGTCCAACTCCAACGTCGCTAGACGTAACAGATGCACAGAGAACTGCAGCACGGATACTTTCGCACGTGTTGCCGTGGTGACTTGTCGCGTAAGACTGCGTGTTATGCGGGTGCTCCCACGGCATCGGGAGTGCGTGTGGAGTGGGGAGGAGATAACCCCACTTGGCTCGGTTGAAGCGCGCGCAGCGCCTGAGTGGTGGGAGGATGATGTCACTGCTCTGGCCTTGCCTGATGCACGTGTGGCGCTCGAAGAGGGTGAGGGTGACGTCACTCTGCCTGTTCTCGGGGAAGCGGATGAGTTGCGGCAGACTTCTTATCGCAGCGATTGCGATCCCACCGCTGCCACCAATTTGTTACGTCCGGGATTCCGGTTAAGGAATGCAACGATATTTCTATCGTTATCTCGACCGAACGGCACAAGGAACAATCTTTGCCTTCCACACAGCGCGTACGTCTGTGTCTGATGGCGGGACTGCGACGATGGTCTGGGCGCGTAGAATCCGCTTATTGTCGATCCAAGTCCAGGGGAATCAACCTCCACGTGATTCCATTCCGTTGGAGTCCTTGATCGAGGATGGGAGTTGTTTCGACTCCGAGAGGCCAGCGTCCGTGAGATGCTGGTCGGTGATATTCGCGCACTATTTTACGCAGTTGGTACTTGAAACCGGCGCGCCGCGTACGCGGCATTAACTCTGATGTGCTTGTCGCGTAATAACTTAGACCGCGCAGCTGAGTCAGCGCCCCCGTCTAAGATCTTACTCTCGATGCTCTCTTAACAATGTTCGCCGTGCAGCTAAGTCAGCACCGCCCCAACTTATTGTAAGAAGAGTGTCGTAATGCACTAGAGTTATGGATTGGATATTGAATTAAATATACTGGAAGTAGATATCTACGAGGTATATGTATTAACGTAAGAATGATTACGGATATATATGGAACTTAGAATAATTAACACTAGATATAGTAAAACTTGGGAATAGAACGATTTCGGAACGCGATGGCCAGAATAAGTCCTCGGATGGACTCTACTTGACGGAGACTGTGACTGTGTACTACAGACCGCGACTGCAGACTGCAGTCTACAGGCTACAGACTGATCGGTTGTCGCTTCTTTTATACTATTGTTTTGTAGGTGCGGGAATCGAGGGAATATAGGGTGGCGTGTGAATCTTATTGATGTGGTTTTGTTTAGGCTGGAGATAAGATAGGAGTGGAATTTGGTTTGGGCCAAGGATGTTTATGGGAAGATAAGGAGTTGGTTCGGACGGATGTTTATGGGAGATAGGATTGGAATGTTCGGTTATGTTTTGGAGTGGAGTCGGAGTGTGCTTATGACTAATTATTATATACGTCTTATCGCTAATTCAATCGTCGGTATACTCGACGTCGCAATATGTCTTATCACTAATTCAATCGTCGGTGTAGCCGACGTCACAAAAGAAATTGTTGGCACTGAAACTGCAGAGTGATACAGCATTACTGAAGCACTTTACAGTCTTTGACGACTTAATTGTTGAATTATTAGCAGCAGGTGCTAAACTCAAGGAAATGGACAAAATATCTCATTTGCTATTAACCATGCCATCCTCTTATGATGGCATAATAACTGTAATTGAGACACTTTCCGAGAACAACCTGAGCCTAGAGTTTGTTAAGACAAGACTTCTGGATCAGGACGTTAAGTTATTAACTGAAAGCAGAGATACGAGTGCTAAAGTACTCTACGTGGAACATAGAAATAAAATGAAAGGATTCAATTTTAAATCATCGACACAGCAGGGAAATCGTCAATACAATAGATACTCTTCCAACAAATACAATAAACCTAAATCCCATAAAAACGCTGGGATAATAAAATGTCATCAGTGTGGTCGAAAGGGACATGTTAAGAGGGAATGCTATTATTATAAAAAGGAACTCGAATATAAAAACAAAAGCAAAAATTTTGAAACGAACAGAACACTGCATACAGCCATGCTATCAATATGCTATCATAACTCAGCCATCAGGATCGAACACCGACAGCTCAAATTTTGCGTTTATGGCTGGAGATCAACAACCTTCAAAATATCAAATTCTAACAACTAGCAACGAAGACGCCAAAAAAATTCATTTTTCACGAGAGGAAGTGAGAGGGACGACTCTCTATCCTCGTCGTCAGCCGAATAATCGCGAAGCGATAGAAGCTTCTAGAAGAAACCAGCTTGCGATCCGCGGTAGACTCGCGGTTTTACGCGGAGTCTCGCGGTTTCGCGCGGGAAAGCACTTAGCGACGCGTCTTGTTGATTAGCCGCGCTTCATTAGCAACGGTCAAATATAAATACCACGGCCGCGGACGCGGCCGGCATTCTTGCTGTACTCTGTTGGGAGAGAACGAGGTATTACCATCGGTCGCCCTTCAGAGTGGGAGAGTACGAAGCCTAGCTTTCGGACGCCCTTACAGCACAGGAGAGTACGGGGACTGACACCTGTGTCACTCTCTGGAGGAGAGAACGGCTGGACTATCCGCCGGTCGCCTCTGAGAGAGGAGAGTACCGGGAAGTTACCCGGACGCCTGAGGAAGCTCGGAGAGGATTACTTAGTACTTCTGTTGGTATGGAGAGAACGGCTGGAATATCCGCCGGTCGCCTTCCAAAGAGTAGAGTACAGGAGGCTCATCGGACGCCTTCCCGCAATAATTGTTATAATTCACTTCACGCGTATTACATAATATTGTGATAGGAGAGCACGAGAGCTATACCTGGGTCGCTCCTGGAATGGAGAGAACGTCTGGACTATCCGCCGGTCGCCTTCCAAAGAGTAGAGTACAGGAGGTTCATCGGACGCCTTCCCACAATAATTGTTATAATTCACTTCACGCGTATTACATAATATTGTGATAGGAGAGCACGAGAGCTATACCTGGGTCGCTCCTGGAATGGGGAGAACGGCTGGACTATCCGCCGGTCGCCTTCCAAAGAGTAGAGTACAGGAGGTTCATCGGACGCCTTCCCACAATAATTGTTATAATTCACTTCACGCGTATTACATAATATTGTGATAGGAGAGCACGAGAGCTATACCTGGGTCGCTCCTGGAATGGAGAGAACGTCTGGACTATCCGCAGGTCGCCTTCCAAAGAGTAGAGTACAGGAGGTTCATCGGACGCCTTCCCACAATAATTGTTATAATTCACTTCACGCGTATTACATAATATTGTGATAGGAGAGCACGAGAGCTATACCTGGGTCGCTCCTGGAATGGGGAGAACGGCTGGACTATCCGCCGGTCGCCTTCCAAAGAGTAGAGTACAGGAGGTTCATCGGACGCCTTCCCACAATAATTGTTATAATTCACTTCACGCGTATTACATAATATTGTGATAGGAGAGCACGAGAGCTATACCTGGGTCGCTCCTGGAATGGGGAGAACGGCTGGACTATCCGCCGGTCGCCTTCCAAAGAGTAGAGTACAGGAGGTTCATCGGACGCCTTCCCACAATAATTGTTATAATTCACTTCACGCGTATTACATAATATTGTGATAGGAGAGCACGAGAGCTATACCTGGGTCGCTCCTGGAATGGGGAGAACGGCTGGACTATCCGCCGGTCGCCTTCCAAAGAGTAGAGTACAGGAGGTTCATCGGACGCCTTCCCACAATAATTGTTATAATTCACTTCACGCGTATTACATAATATTGTGATAGGAGAGCACGAGAGCTATACCTGGGTCGCTCCTGGAATGGGGAGAACGGCTGGACTATCCGCCGGTCGCCTTCCAAAGAGTAGAGTACAGGAGGTTCATCGGACGCCTTCCCACAATAATTGTTATAATTCACTTCACGCGTATTACATAATATTGTGATAGGAGAGCACGAGAGCTATACCTGGGTCGCTCCTGGAATGGGGAGAACGGCTGGACTATCCGCCGGTCGCCTTCCAAAGAGTAGAGTACAGGAGGTTCATCGGACGCCTTCCCACAATAATTGTTATAATTCACTTCACGCGTATTACATAATATTGTGATAGGAGAGCACGAGAGCTATACCTGGGTCGCTCCTGGAATGGGGAGAACGGCTGGACTATCCGCCGGTCGCCTTCCAAAGAGTAGAGTACAGGAGGTTCATCGGACGCCTTCCCACAATAATTGTTATAATTCACTTCACGCGTATTACATAATATTGTGATAGGAGAGCACGAGAGCTATACCTGGGTCGCTCCTGGAATGGGGAGAACGGCTGGACTATCCGCCGGTCGCCTTCCAAAGAGTAGAGTACAGGAGGTTCATCGGACGCCTTCCCACAATAATTGTTATAATTCACTTCACGCGTATTACATAATATTGTGATAGGAGAGCACGAGAGCTATACCTGGGTCGCTCCTGGAATGGGGAGAACGGCTGGACTATCCGCCGGTCGCCTTCCAAAGAGTAGAGTACAGGAGGTTCATCGGACGCCTTCCCACAATAATTGTTATAATTCACTTCACGCGTATTACATAATATTGTGATAGGAGAGCACGAGAGCTATACCTGGGTCGCTCCTGGAATGGGGAGAACGGCTGGACTATCCGCCGGTCGCCTTCCAAAGAGTAGAGTACAGGAGGTTCATCGGACGCCTTCCCACAATAATTGTTATAATTCACTTCACGCGTATTACATAATATTGTGATAGGAGAGCACGAGAGCTATACCTGGGTCGCTCCTGGAATGGGGAGAACGGCTGGACTATCCGCCGGTCGCCTTCCAAAGAGTAGAGTACAGGAGGTTCATCGGACGCCTTCCCACAATAATTGTTATAATTCACTTCACGCGTATTACATAATATTGTGATAGGAGAGCACGAGAGCTATACCTGGGTCGCTCCTGGAATGGGGAGAACGGCTGGACTATCCGCCGGTCGCCTTCCAAAGAGTAGAGTACAGGAGGTTCATCGGACGCCTTCCCACAATAATTGTTATAATTCACTTCACGCGTATTACATAATATTGTGATAGGAGAGCACGAGAGCTATACCTGGGTCGCTCCTGGAATGGGGAGAACGGCTGGACTATCCGCCGGTCGCCTTCCAAAGAGTAGAGTACAGGAGGTTCATCGGACGCCTTCCCACAATAATTGTTATAATTCACTTCACGCGTATTACATAATATTGTGATAGGAGAGCACGAGAGCTATACCTGGGTCGCTCCTGGAATGGGGAGAACGGCTGGACTATCCGCCGGTCGCCTTCCAAAGAGTAGAGTACAGGAGGTTCATCGGACGCCTTCCCACAATAATTGTTATAATTCACTTCACGCGTATTACATAATATTGTGATAGGAGAGCACGAGAGCTATACCTGGGTCGCTCCTGGAATGGGGAGAACGGCTGGACTATCCGCCGGTCGCCTTCCAAAGAGTAGAGTACAGGAGGTTCATCGGACGCCTTCCCACAATAATTGTTATAATTCACTTCACGCGTATTACATAATATTGTGATAGGAGAGCACGAGAGCTATACCTGGGTCGCTCCTGGAATGGGGAGAACGGCTGGACTATCCGCCGGTCGCCTTCCAAAGAGTAGAGTACAGGAGGTTCATCGGACGCCTTCCCACAATAATTGTTATAATTCACTTCACGCGTATTACATAATATTGTGATAGGAGAGCACGAGAGCTATACCTGGGTCGCTCCTGGAATGGGGAGAACGGCTGGACTATCCGCCGGTCGCCTTCCAAAGAGTAGAGTACAGGAGGTTCATCGGACGCCTTCCCACAATAATTGTTATAATTCACTTCACGCGTATTACATAATATTGTGATAGGAGAGCACGAGAGCTATACCTGGGTCGCTCCTGGAATGGGGAGAACGGCTGGACTATCCGCCGGTCGCCTTCCAAAGAGTAGAGTACAGGAGGTTCATCGGACGCCTTCCCACAATAATTGTTATAATTCACTTCACGCGTATTACATAATATTGTGATAGGAGAGCACGAGAGCTATACCTGGGTCGCTCCTGGAATGGGGAGAACGGCTGGACTATCCGCCGGTCGCCTTCCAAAGAGTAGAGTACAGGAGGTTCATCGGACGCCTTCCCACAATAATTGTTATAATTCACTTCACGCGTATTACATAATATTGTGATAGGAGAGCACGAGAGCTATACCTGGGTCGCTCCTGGAATGGGGAGAACGGCTGGACTATCCGCCGGTCGCCTTCCAAAGAGTAGAGTACAGGAGGTTCATCGGACGCCTTCCCACAATAATTGTTATAATTCACTTCACGCGTATTACATAATATTGTGATAGGAGAGCACGAGAGCTATACCTGGGTCGCTCCTGGAATGGGGAGAACGGCTGGACTATCCGCCGGTCGCCTTCCAAAGAGTAGAGTACAGGAGGTTCATCGGACGCCTTCCCACAATAATTGTTATAATTCACTTCACGCGTATTACATAATATTGTGATAGGAGAGCACGAGAGCTATACCTGGGTCGCTCCTGGAATGGGGAGAACGGCTGGACTATCCGCCGGTCGCCTTCCAAAGAGTAGAGTACAGGAGGTTCATCGGACGCCTTCCCACAATAATTGTTATAATTCACTTCACGCGTATTACATAATATTGTGATAGGAGAGCACGAGAGCTATACCTGGGTCGCTCCTGGAATGGGGAGAACGGCTGGACTATCCGCCGGTCGCCTTCCAAAGAGTAGAGTACAGGAGGTTCATCGGACGCCTTCCCACAATAATTGTTATAATTCACTTCACGCGTATTACATAATATTGTGATAGGAGAGCACGAGAGCTATACCTGGGTCGCTCCTGGAATGGGGAGAACGGCTGGACTATCCGCCGGTCGCCTTCCAAAGAGTAGAGTACAGGAGGTTCATCGGACGCCTTCCCACAATAATTGTTATAATTCACTTCACGCGTATTACATAATATTGTGATAGGAGAGCACGAGAGCTATACCTGGGTCGCTCCTGGAATGGGGAGAACGGCTGGACTATCCGCCGGTCGCCTTCCAAAGAGTAGAGTACAGGAGGTTCATCGGACGCCTTCCCACAATAATTGTTATAATTCACTTCACGCGTATTACATAATATTGTGATAGGAGAGCACGAGAGCTATACCTGGGTCGCTCCTGGAATGGGGAGAACGGCTGGACTATCCGCCGGTCGCCTTCCAAAGAGTAGAGTACAGGAGGTTCATCGGACGCCTTCCCACAATAATTGTTATAATTCACTTCACGCGTATTACATAATATTGTGATAGGAGAGCACGAGAGCTATACCTGGGTCGCTCCTGGAATGGGGAGAACGGCTGGACTATCCGCCGGTCGCCTTCCAAAGAGTAGAGTACAGGAGGTTCATCGGACGCCTTCCCACAATAATTGTTATAATTCACTTCACGCGTATTACATAATATTGTGATAGGAGAGCACGAGAGCTATACCTGGGTCGCTCCTGGAATGGGGAGAACGGCTGGACTATCCGCCGGTCGCCTTCCAAAGAGTAGAGTACAGGAGGTTCATCGGACGCCTTCCCACAATAATTGTTATAATTCACTTCACGCGTATTACATAATATTGTGATAGGAGAGCACGAGAGCTATACCTGGGTCGCTCCTGGAATGGGGAGAACGGCTGGACTATCCGCCGGTCGCCTTCCAAAGAGTAGAGTACAGGAGGTTCATCGGACGCCTTCCCACAATAATTGTTATAATTCACTTCACGCGTATTACATAATATTGTGATAGGAGAGCACGAGAGCTATACCTGGGTCGCTCCTGGAATGGGGAGAACGGCTGGACTATCCGCCGGTCGCCTTCCAAAGAGTAGAGTACAGGAGGTTCATCGGACGCCTTCCCACAATAATTGTTATAATTCACTTCACGCGTATTACATAATATTGTGATAGGAGAGCACGAGAGCTATACCTGGGTCGCTCCTGGAATGGGGAGAACGGCTGGACTATCCGCCGGTCGCCTTCCAAAGAGTAGAGTACAGGAGGTTCATCGGACGCCTTCCCACAATAATTGTTATAATTCACTTCACGCGTATTACATAATATTGTGATAGGAGAGCACGAGAGCTATACCTGGGTCGCTCCTGGAATGGGGAGAACGGCTGGACTATCCGCCGGTCGCCTTCCAAAGAGTAGAGTACAGGAGGTTCATCGGACGCCTTCCCACAATAATTGTTATAATTCACTTCACGCGTATTACATAATATTGTGATAGGAGAGCACGAGAGCTATACCTGGGTCGCTCCTGGAATGGGGAGAACGGCTGGACTATCCGCCGGTCGCCTTCCAAAGAGTAGAGTACAGGAGGTTCATCGGACGCCTTCCCACAATAATTGTTATAATTCACTTCACGCGTATTACATAATATTGTGATAGGAGAGCACGAGAGCTATACCTGGGTCGCTCCTGGAATGGGGAGAACGGCTGGACTATCCGCCGGTCGCCTTCCAAAGAGTAGAGTACAGGAGGTTCATCGGACGCCTTCCCACAATAATTGTTATAATTCACTTCACGCGTATTACATAATATTGTGATAGGAGAGCACGAGAGCTATACCTGGGTCGCTCCTGGAATGGGGAGAACGGCTGGACTATCCGCCGGTCGCCTTCCAAAGAGTAGAGTACAGGAGGTTCATCGGACGCCTTCCCACAATAATTGTTATAATTCACTTCACGCGTATTACATAATATTGTGATAGGAGAGCACGAGAGCTATACCTGGGTCGCTCCTGGAATGGGGAGAACGGCTGGACTATCCGCCGGTCGCCTTCCAAAGAGTAGAGTACAGGAGGTTCATCGGACGCCTTCCCACAATAATTGTTATAATTCACTTCACGCGTATTACATAATATTGTGATAGGAGAGCACGAGAGCTATACCTGGGTCGCTCCTGGAATGGGGAGAACGGCTGGACTATCCGCCGGTCGCCTTCCAAAGAGTAGAGTACAGGAGGTTCATCGGACGCCTTCCCACAATAATTGTTATAATTCACTTCACGCGTATTACATAATATTGTGATAGGAGAGCACGAGAGCTATACCTGGGTCGCTCCTGGAATGGGGAGAACGGCTGGACTATCCGCCGGTCGCCTTCCAAAGAGTAGAGTACAGGAGGTTCATCGGACGCCTTCCCACAATAATTGTTATAATTCACTTCACGCGTATTACATAATATTGTGATAGGAGAGCACGAGAGCTATACCTGGGTCGCTCCTGGAATGGGGAGAACGGCTGGACTATCCGCCGGTCGCCTTCCAAAGAGTAGAGTACAGGAGGTTCATCGGACGCCTTCCCACAATAATTGTTATAATTCACTTCACGCGTATTACATAATATTGTGATAGGAGAGCACGAGAGCTATACCTGGGTCGCTCCTGGAATGGGGAGAACGGCTGGACTATCCGCCGGTCGCCTTCCAAAGAGTAGAGTACAGGAGGTTCATCGGACGCCTTCCCACAATAATTGTTATAATTCACTTCACGCGTATTACATAATATTGTGATAGGAGAGCACGAGAGCTATACCTAAGATTTCGTTGTATTCATTTAGCTGAAGGAATAATTTTTAAAGTGAAATATTTCATTAATTGTATTTGCCACACCATCGTTGTTCTTATATTCGAAGCCGTGGTCCAGAATGCATAGCAGAATCGTACGCCATTTAGAGTACGACAATTGCCGCAGTATGTTCTGTGAAAATCGCGAAGAACTATTATCCCCTAGCCGACGTTATAGGTGCACATTCGCTTCGTTTAACAGTAACACGGCAACCGTGTGAGATATTTAAGAACCAAGCACAACTTCTTTTTCGGTACCAAAAAGAGGCAAGAATTCGTTGGTCACATTTAGTTTTAGAAATTATTTTTCACGTCGAAATATTTAATTATCTGTGTTTGCCCCCAACATCTTACAAGGAACGTTCTCGATCGGTCCGGTTTCGATTTTGATCAAACTTTGTACACTTATAAAGCAGTCAAAAATAATCGACACGTATTTTTTTTTAGCTGCGGTAAATCGAGTTTAAGGGGTGAAACCACCCCTTGAAATTTTGGCTCGAAACGCCTATCTCGAAAACGGTAAGTCATACGAAAAAATTGTTAATGGGCGAGGTTAATGGTTTCTGACGTACAATAACATGGTGTTAAAAAATTTAACAAAATACAGTTTGTTTATAACAAAAAAAATTTATTAACTTAATTTTTCATTTTATTGAAATTTTTATAATGACAAAAAATGACGAGCATTTTATTCCAAATCCATTAGTATATAACATTTTAAAATTGCCTCTTACAGTTTTGCAGATTTTGATGATTTACATCTTGCGCGCACATCCACTATGGTAGTAGCCGTTCTGACTTTCATTTTAATGAAGCACTGTAGGTTTGCACTAAATTATACAGTAACAAGTAACAAGTAACAATGACAGTAGCAAGTTTCTTAACAGCAATGAAAAGATTAAATGTTTTTATTATTCACCTATGACATCGTGGCAAAGGTGGAGCGATTTATAAATTATAAGTACATACAGTGTGTATAGCAATTATTCTATGTAGTTTCGACAATAGTGGTACTCGTCGAAAAAATGTTTGAGACATAAAGATTTCTTACACCATGCGCATTTAATTATTGCCACGTCACCGCAAATATGGCATCTTGTTTCATTTTCAACAGAATAGCAGTACTCAACAGGATTCTGGAATTCATTTGGTTTTTCATCTATATATCCGGATTTATACCAGGAGTATTTAATAAAATTTTAGAACCTTGGTGATGAAAATTGATTGTGGACCAGAGATTGAAGTTTGATTATATTATTCCTAGCGTGGAGATTAATGTCGTGATTTAAAATGAGAACTATATCGAAAAATCGGCGTACGAAATTTTTCCAAGTGCGGAAACCGTAAACATCCAGTGGTTGAACATACTTTGTTCCACCTTTTGGTATTATAAAAAGTTTTACATTTTTACCCTCGGGAGTAACTTCGTTCAGTGTCTTCTTTCAGTGACCATTCCAGGAATCAAGAATTAGAACTGTTGTGGGCCCAGTATTTGCGAAGTAAATCTCTCTTAACCAGGTCTTGAAATGGTCCGTAGTTAATTTTCCTGACTTTGAAGCTGCAATATATACATTGTCAGGGCGAAATAAATGTTGTTCCACAATCGGCCCGAAATGTCCTGTACTCTCTTTGAGTACAATAAATAATGGTGACAGTAATTGTCCATCAGCTGAAATGGTTGGCTGGATGGTGTAACTATGAGTGGTGGATGACACTGATTGAATACCTCCTTCTACGAAGGATTTCCTTTTCCAAAATCCAGTTTGAAGCTTCGTTTTTGAATTATTAACGAAAAACACTGGCCAATTACAGCGCGCGTAGAGCCCGCGCTCAGGGACGGCCGAACAGAGATGCACCCGCGCGAGCGAACAAATGCGTACGCGTGACTTCTCGGTTCTCGATAGCTGTCAAAAAACTTTCACTTTGCACTGCTGTTTTTATAAGGCTTAGAGAAATGGTTTTTGGCCGTCATTCCGACGTTTGTATAAATTTGTAAAAAAACTGCAATTAGTCTGTATCGCGAAGAAAATAGCGAAGGTCAGTTTTACAACTTTTTTATCTGAGCTCGAAATGAAAATCTAAAAAATACGTTTTGTAGATCTATGTCAATGATACACGTGCTGATAATTTCATCGAAATTGGTTAATGTTTCTATGAGCTACAAACGGTTAAAGATGATGAAAATCGCACTATCACGACTTTCGGCGTGAAACTGTAATAAATCTGCAGATTCTTACATCTTTCGATGCCTGTTGCTTGTTTCTCCATCAACATATTTCGATGAAATTTTATAATTGACATCGATTTCCAAAACGTATTTTTTTTCTTTTTCATGAATAACAAGTAAGTCGTTTAATAATTGTGTTATTAACTGTGTTATCGTTTCTTTATTCCGAGAGGAATAAAGTGTTTTATTACTTATGAAAAACTTACCCATTCGTCCACGAATTAATCTGCTTCGACGGAACTGGGTCAGTTTGTCGATCCTGACCTATCCGAAACATCTGATGTTACGATCGTGTCGGTGAACTCACATGATCGTTCCTCGCCAAACGTCGCGCGGTCCGCGGGGAAAGTGTGGAAAAAAACAAAAGACTTCTCGGCGTTCTCGACGTCTTCTTTCGGCGTTTATTGTTGTCGATGGCGATGTTTCTTGTGTCTGTATTAACGCTCATCGGTGAGCTCACTTCCCCGCACCGATCACTTCCTCTTGCCACAGGGAGAGGTTGATATGTTTATGAATTTATTATTTTGTTGTTCCTGTAGCTTCCCGTGGACCGCAATTCTTTCGAAGAATTTCGCGAGGCCGTAAATCCCTCTTACACTCTAGGTGGTGTATTGTCGTCCTGACGACGGAAGAGAGCATCGGTTATGGAGAGGAGAGGTTCGCGAGGTTTTTGTTTCTTCGATGCGTTCGCGCAAGGAGGTTTATTGCGGGCCGATGTGAGTTTGATTCCCTGGTCAGGCGGTGGCATTTGATTAATGAATTTTATGATGATAAAATACCAACCTTTCCCTGCGGCAAGAGGAAGTGATCTGTGCGGGGAAGTGAGCTCACCGATGAGCGTTAATACAGACAGAAAAGACATCGACATCGACAACAATAAACGTCGAACGCCGAAAGAACACGTTGAGAACGCCGAGACGTCTTTTGTTTTTTTCCACACTTTCCCCGCGGACCGCGCGACGTTTGGCGAAGAACGATCATGTGAGTTCACCGACACGATCGTAATATCAGATGTTTCGGATAGGTCAGGATCGACAAACTGACCCAGTTCCGTCGAAGCAGATTAATTCGTGGACGAATGGGTAAGTTTTTCATAAGTAATAAAACACTTTATTCCTCTCGGAATAAAGAAACGATAACACAGTTAATAACACTATTATTAAACGTCTTACTTGTTATTCATGAAAAAGAAAAAAAATACGTTTTGGAAATCGATGTCAATTATAAAATTTCATCGAAATATGTTGATGGAGAAACAAGCAACAGGCATCGAAAGATGTAAGAATCTGCAGATTTATTACAGTTTTACGCCGAAAGTCGTGATAGTGCGATTTTTATCATCTTTAACCGTTTGTAGCTCATAGAAAAATTAACCAATTTCGATGAAATTATCAGCACGTGTATCATTGACATAGATCTGCAAAACGTATTTTTTAGATTTTCATTTCGAGCTCAGATAAAAAAGTTGTAAAAACGACCTTCGCTATTTTCTTCGCGATTCAGACTAATTGCAATTTTTTAAAAAATTTATACAAACGTCGGAATGACGGCCAAAAATCATTTCTCTAAGCCTTATAAAAACAGCAGTGCAAAGTGAAAGTTTTTTGACAGCTATCGACCGATAACCCAGAAGTCACGCGTACGCGTTTGTTCACGATCGCGCGCGGACGAAACCCTGCGCTCCCGTGGTTGAGCGCGGACTCTGATTGGCCAGTGTTTTTCGTTAATAATTCAAAAACGAAGCTTCAAACTGGATTTTGGAAAAGGAAAAGGTTGTTCAGAGTCACCTCAGCTACCCCCCATTTCCGGGTGTTCGAGGAGTTACGGGACACCCTGTTATAATATTATTGCATTGCAAATGAATATCGTCTTCTCGATTTACCACATTTGTGGTTACAAATCTGGTAATTTTTCTGGACACTAATCTAAACGTCTTTTTAAAAGTATCTAGCCAAGTATGTCCGGCTTTAAATGTTTGTAAATTTTCTATATCTCTCTCTTGTAAAGCCCATCGCCGTAGATCTACTTCATGCACAATTACTCTTAACTGCCGAGCTTCCATAAATTTATTAAATGTATACTCTGCAATACGTTTTACCTTTTCCTTTTTTGTGCCACCCTGTTCAACTTGTAAAGCCCACTTACGAAGCATTCTTTCGGATTTCACGTGATGGAATTTGGAACGCACGGTGTCTAATTTTAATCGCTTCGACTTACCGTTGTTCCAGTACGCCACAGCTTTCCTTTTATATTCGAATGGGATGTATTCCTTATTCGAATGACATACAACGTTTTCTTCGTACATGTTTGGAACATTCGGTGTCCTATTTTCCTCCTCTTCATCTAACCAGTTCAAATCAGCATCCTGAATTTCTTGTTCGATAGGCGTCCCGTCCATTTCAACACACGTTTCATGTTCAACCAGGAATCCCGTGACTTCGACACTTCTTACAATTAAATCGAATAATACATCCCTTAAATTTTCTTCTGCGCTATTAATTGCTGTGGGTCCCTGGTTCCACTCAACAAACGCAGCAGACAGTAAAGTTATTACATTAATAGGATTAATATTTAGCATCTTTTCGAATACTCGCACGAAATCCACGTTGTCAACTACACCGTACAAGCATCACGCTACAACACCAGCCCTCGAACGCCCATATCTTGTTCGTGGTTTCTACAGGGTGTCCCGTAACTCCTCGAACACCCGGAAATGGGGGGTAGCTGAGGTGACTCTGAACAACCTTTTCCTTTTCCAAAATCCAGTTTGAAGCTTCGTTTTTGAATTATTAACGAAAAACACTGGCCAATTACAGCGCGCGTAGAGCCCGCGCTCAGGGACGGCCGAACAGAGATGCACCCGCGCGAGCGAACAAATGCGTACGCGTGACTTCTCGGTTCTCGATAGCTGTCAAAAAAATTTCACTTTGCACTGCTGTTTTTATAAGGCTTAGAAAAATGGTTTTTGGCCGTCATTCCGACGTTTGTATAAATTTTTGAAAAAAATGCAATTAGTCTGAATCGCGAAGAAAATGGCGAAGGTCGTTTTTACAACTTTTTTATCTGAGCTCGAAATGAAAATCTAAAAAATATGTTTTGTAGATCTATGTCAATGATACACGTGCTGATAATTTCATCGAAATTGGTTAATGTTTCTATGAGCTACAAACGGTTAAAGATGATGAAAATCGCACTATCACGACTTTCGGCGTAAAACTGTAATAAATCTGCAGATTCTTACATCTTTCGATGCCTGTTGCTTGTTTCTCCATCAACATATTTCGATGAAATTTTATAATTGACATCGATTTCCAAAACGTATTTTTTTTCTTCTTCATGAATAACAAGTAAGTCGTTTAATACCTGTGTTATTAACTGTGTTATCGTTTCTTTATTCCGAGAGGAATAAAGTGTTTTATTACTTACGAAAAACTTACCCATTCGTCCACAAATTAATCTGCTTCGACGGAACTGGGTCAGTTTGTCGATCCTGACCTATCCGAAACATCTGATTTTACAACGTGAACTCACATGATCGTTCTTCGCCAAACGTCGCGCGGTCCGCGGGGAAAGTGTGGAAAAAAACAAAAGACGTCTCGGCGTTCTCGACGTCTTCTTTCGGCGTTCGACGTTTATTGTTGTCGATGTCGATGTCTCTTGTGTCTTTACTAACGCTCATCGGTGAACTCACTTTCCCACACAGATCACTTTCTCTTGCCACTGAGAAAGGTTGGTATTTTATCATCATAAAATTCATTAATCAAATCCGACCGCCAGACCAGGGTATTAAACTCACATCGGCCCGCAATAAACCTCCTTGAGCGAACGCATCGAAGAAACAAATACCTCGCGAACCTCTCCTCTCCATAACCGATGCTCAATTCCGTCGTCAGGACGACTCCGCGGGTCATTCTCCAACACGCGCTTGTGACACCCAACCCACACACAATACAATACACCACCTAGAATGTAAGAGGGATTTACGGCCTCGCGAAATTCTTCGAAAGAATGGCGGTCCACGGGAAGCTACAGAAACAACAAAATAATAAATTCATAAACATATCAACCTCTCCCTGTGGCAAGAGAAAGTGATCTGTGCGAGGAAGTGAGTTCACCGATGAGTGTTAGTAAAGACACAAGAGACATCGACATCGACAACAATAAACGTCGAACGCCGAAAGAAGACGTCGAGAACGCCGAGACGTCTTTTGTTTTTTTCCACACTTTCCCCGCGGACCGCGCTACGTTTTGAAGAACGATCGTGTGAGTTCACCGACACGATCGTAATATCAGATGTTTCGGATAGGTCAGGATCGACAAACTGACCCAGTTCCGTCGAAGCAGATTAATTCGTGGACGAATGGGTAAGTTTTTCATAAGTAATAAAACACTTTATTCCTCTCGGAATAAAGAAACGATAACACAGTTAATAACACTATTATTAAACGTCTTACTTGTTATTCATGAAAAAGAAAAAAAATACGTTTTGGAAATCGATGTCAATTATAAAATTTCATCGAAATATGTTGATGGAGAAACAAGCAACAGGCATCGAAAGATGTAAGAATCTGCAGATTTATTACAGTTTTACGCGGAAAGTCGTGATAGTGTGATATTCACAATCTTTAACCGTTTGTAGCTCATAGAAACATTAACCGATTACGATGAAATTATCAGCACGTGTATCATTGACATAGATCTACAAAACGTATTTTTTAGATTTTCATTTCGAGCTCAGATAAAAAAGTTGTAAAACTGACCTTCGCTATTTTCTTCGCGATACAGACTAATTGCAGTTTTTTTACAAATTTATACAAACGTCGGAATGACGGCCAAAAACCATTTCTCTAAGCCTTATAAAAACAGCAGTGCAAAGTGAAAGTTTTTTGACAGCTATCGAGAACCGAGAAGTCACGCGTACGCATTTGTTCGATCGCGCGCGGATGAGCCCCTGTTCTTCGTGCCTGAGCGCGGACTCTACGCGTGCTCTGATTGGTCAGTGTTTTTCGTTAATAATTCAAAAATGAAGCTTCAAACTAGATTTTGGAAAAGGAAAAAGTTGTTCAGGGTCACCCCAGCTACCCCCCATTTCCGGATGTTCGAGGAGTACGGGACACCCCGTATAACCGTTTGTTATGAACAATTGTAGAACTTAATAATTGTAAACATCAATATAAACGAATTGCAATAATGTATTTATTTAATATAAAATGAGCAACCTTCTCAACATAATCCTCCTTTTTATTACGTATTAATATTAAATTACAGATTTTCTCTAGTATATTCATCTGCATAGCCGCTCGTACCTGAGATTTTGCTTCTTTAATTAAACATTGAAGATCTTCACTTGGTTCTACCAATTGTGATACACTAAACAGGAGGACAATAATAGTTTATTATGAAAGCATATTCAGTATGATGTACAGTATATAGCATACCTTGGATCCTTTATTATAATCCTTTTTCTATCATCACCACTCTTTGGTATTAATTTAATAGTCATATTACTCTGAAGCTTCTTTGGGTTGGAAACTACATTCTTATTTGATGTATCCCATTTCACTATGCTACTTGTGTCTCCAAGTTGAGGTCTAACTACTCTAATTTTGACATTATTATTAACATACTGCCCCTTGTAATTTTTTCTTTTGTTTTTTGTACCCTCAGATTTCAATGTAGTTTCTTTGTGTTTACGTGTTCTAATTATAGCTTCATTTGGGTGATAAGGAGCTTGTGATGATGCAAATGGAACAGAATTATTTTCTAGATGACTGTATGAAGTTGAAGGTAAACTAAGTTCAGATACTGGTCTTGGATCTAGATTTTGTGGTATACCGTCATAAATAGAGGATAATATTTCCCCAGGATAATGTTGAGTTTGACGGGCTTGTGTAAGTGGTAAAGCAGGGTTCTTCTTTTTTCTATGATATTGCTCTCTGAAAGTTGTTATTCAATCTTACTATTATGCTCAATAATTTTATTTTTATTCTTCACATACTTAGGTATAAATTTGCTGACATCTGGATTTGTCATATCTTGTTGATTTCTTTTTATACGTATAGTTACATCTCTGCGACGTTGAACAAGTTTAGCTTTTGTTTCTGACACTGTTTCAAGTTCAGGTACATAGAAATCATGCAATGAAACACCATAAAAATTTTTTCCACCAATAAATCATTTTGCTATTCTACTGTATACATTTGCTGTATACATATTCATAGCGAACTAAGTAATCACTGTAAGGACGTTAGTCTAGTAATTTGTATATTAAAGTGACCGACGTAACGCATGCATGCTTCTAGCAAGCGTTGGTCAATTGGTTGTTACAAAAGTGTTATTATTTGAAAAATGCTACTACTACTACGTTAATTCTCTTTCGTGTACTTCTGTTGTTAGATATCGTTACAAATTTACTAAATTTCCTATTCGATACAATTGTATAACGCGACTACCGTTCCTTTTATCCATACGCTCGTTAGCAATACGTTCAAATTTTATTCGGAACATTACGTTACTCTGTATTTTTGTCACTGCATAAGAGTACGAAGGAATATTTTAAAACGCAAAAGAAGGAAAAATAAAATTAGTTGCTTACAGACAAATAACGATACAGTTTTACAGCGTGCATCAATATTAAGTAAAATAAAAGTGATATCGAAAGGTAATCCCAGAACATTAACTTTGAGCGCGAATTTAGTTTAACGTGAACCGAGTCAAGGGCAAACTGGCGCCGTTTCAACGCATCGTATGCACCATTTCACATAAAAGCGCTTTAAATGTTGATCTATAAATTTAACTGGGCTACTTTGATCAAAATTAATATACGAATTTCTATTTCGAGATTATTTTTACGCAACGAAGATTTAACAAAGATTAATTCAACAAAGAACGATCAACGTGTTCGAGTATCGATTGTACTACCTGAAGTCGATCGAGAAAAAACGACGCAACGCACGGTTCGACTGTCACGCGTGGCGGCGGAATGCACCAGTACGATTTTTGCGTTCGATCTAAGAAGGACGGAATAAACGATCCGGTAATAGTTGTAATTCTTACGAATGAAAGTGTGGAAGTTCGCAAGTGGAAAACGTGGATCACCATGGAAGTTTCAGGACAATGGTAAACGAAAGATTTTATTATTACTGTTTCGAATAACAATTAACAAGTTTTACGATCTGTGGTCAAAGATCGAATATTGCACAGGTAGACATTAATGCGTATTAAAGGATACATTAATAACATTTTGCATAATTTATTCTACAACGTTCACAATAATACCGCGAAATAAAAAACGAGGTTGACCCGTGGTCGTCGATTTTGCCCACGAACGTTTATCCAGCATTTGTTGCAACGAAATAATTTATATCGTACATTTTCTCTTTTCACGTTAAAGTTCTCGACGTTATTTTCTCGGTGAATTCTGTGTTAGTATATTGTTCGGAATAATACGGCATATTTGAAATCACTACGTTTTCCGAATGTGTCGATAGAAAAACATGTAACAATTCTGATTAAACGTTTCGTTGTACAACTAAATTCTTAGAAGTCGCAATATTATATTTCTGGAAGTAGAAGAACCAGAACTGCGTCGCATCTTAGAATTAGGGGAGGTGACTTCTACGAATTTGACTAAACAAAAGAAGTGGAGACGTGCTGAGTGATATACCGATATCCGGCACGTACGAGTGCGGCAGTATCATGTGTCAGTTGTTCGCATTTACTTGTTTATTAAGGTTATTTTTTCTTCAGCATTATTGTTATTTTATTACTATTACTACCACGCGTAGTCCTCAGCTTCCTATC
>NW_017100133.1:5829-9520 GCF_001263275.1 Habropoda laboriosa | reverse complement strand
TCTCAGAGACGCGCATTTTGCACGCCGTCAGTCAAGCGTGTAACACTACACCACCCGGTTTCTCTTTTACACGTTTTCACAGTTCGTAAGAATATGTTCGTTAGAATATGTCCTTAAATTGGTTTTTTTTTATGTTTAGGACACATCTGCGGACAGTGACGAGCACAGCAGATACGCTCGCCACTTAGCGGTTTGTTTAGTCTAGCCGCTGGTAAGAACGGATCGGCATCCTATACCGAAGCATACAAGTACGTTTCTTTTCTCTTCATAATATTTATATTTGTTGTTACATGTTACAATATCTCGAGAATTTATGCAAAAAAACTTGGCTTTGTTGGCTCGACTTTCATTTCATTCTTATCTTTTATTCGCTGTGTTCGTTCCGTGTTGGTGGTTAATAAGAGAGACATTACGAGTAAAAGCTCGAAAGAAATTGAACGATCGAGAATATCGTTGTTCTATGTTCGACATCGAATGCAAATTTTCAATCTTAGAATTACTTATTTTGCAGACTAATTAAAATGCACGCATCCCACGATGTCCTTCGACGAAGGATTGAAACATATTCTACCTCATCTCATGGACTACTTAAAGGTGTCGAATCCTCATCCCTTTGTCCCTTTACTCCCATGCATACAGATCCTTATCCCAGGTACCGTTTTGACAACTACCTGCGCGTTTTCCACTTTCCCACCGAATTCCTGTCCTATCTCCGGCAGATCTTCAAACTGATACACTCTACCCATTTCCTTTGTACCAATCCTTATGTTCATTACCTAACCATTGTCCCTGCAATTCTTCTTCCGTACCATCGAACCCTCAATCCTAACGAGTCCTGATCATTATCTTTACACATTCCTAGTCCTTACCTAACGGACGCATTCCTAAATTCCCCCACCCGCAACTCCCAAAAGCCCCAATATAAAGGCAGCCTCGAAAAAGAACAAAAGTCAGTCAGCATTAAATAACAAGACAGTTTAGACCGTACACTTTATATTCGCAAAACCACAGTGTACAGAAAAAACTATCAACAAATAAAGATAATTCGTAAAATCCGGGAATATGAAAGTCATCGAAATTACGTTACTTTTTAATGAAATATAATACTTTTCCATACTTACCATATTTGCACTTACCATAGTTGCAGCCCAGCTGGATGCGAAAATCAACCGCCGGTCCACGTAAACCGTCTTCTTCACTGCCGTTTCGGATCCTCGCAAACATCCATCCATCGGAGACGGGGTTCTCTACGGTTTCGACGAAGCTGGATCGCCGACGACCAACTCATCCGTACGACATCGGTCAATTACGGCAAGTAGTTGCGTTTCATCGGTTTATTCCTCATATACCACGTCGCAAGAAATACTTTTTCTCCGTTTACCCTACAGTTCGCAACGATCAACGCTAATTACTACCGGATCTAGTAGCGGCGGATCTCTCCGATGCATCACGAAAAGAAGGCGTCGATCGCGGGCAGGGCTCCGCCTTTACCGACGGATTTGCAACAACTATTACAGCAAGTAACGTTTTCGCTCTCGTCTTTCATTTCTCATTTAACACCATTCCTCTGCACCATTCCTCTCTCTTTCTCGAATCTTCGTTAATCGTATCTTAGTTAACCCCTTAAACTATGATTTCTTTTCCGACTGTGTATCCAAGCGTCAGCGATTTTCTGTTTTAGTACTGTACCAGGCGAGAAAAGCTAATCGAATTACAATAAAATTAGGATTGCAATGAATTTTTCTCACTAATATAATTGTTTTTCTCACATCTTCGGCGCGAGTCTGACACGTTGTCATACGTTAAGAGGTTAATCGTATCATCGTTAATCGTTAATCGTATCATCGTTAATCGTATCATCGTTAATCGTATCTTCGTTAATCGAATCTTCGTTAATCGTATCTTCGTTAATCGTATCTTCGTTAATCGAACCGTCGGCAGTATGAGAGTCGGGAATATTTTTCTAAAAAAAAAAACTAACCTAATGCCGAACTCGCAAAGCGTTTTTACAAGCATATTCACCGAGATCCCGACGGTTTTCTTCCCGAGTTCGGTATTAGGTTGGTTTTTTTTTTTAGAAAAATATTCCCGACGTTATATTAACCAAGATTCAATTACTTCGTAATAATATCAATGAAGGTTCGATTATTTTATCAGCCGATTATTTCGTATTAACCAAGATTTAACCCTTTCCCGAGATCGGTATTAGGTTAGTTTTTTTTTTTAGAAAAATATTCTCGACGTTCATATTTCCGGCGTTATACAGGGTGTCCCGTAACTCCTCGAACATCCGGAAATGGGGGGTAGCTGAGGTGACTCTGAACAACTTTTTCCTTTTCCAAAATCCAGTTTGAAGCTTCGTTTTCGAGTTATTAACGAAAAACACTGGCCAATTACAGCGCGCGTAGAGCCCGCGCTCAGGGGCGGAGAACAGAGGCTCATCCGCGCGCGATCGAACAAATGCGTACGCGTGACTTCTCGGTTCTCGATAGCTGTCAAAAAAATTTCACTTTGCACTGCTGTTTTTATAAGGCTTAGAGAAATGGTTTTTGGCCGTCATTCCGACGTTTGTATAAATTTTTGGAAAAACTGCAATTAGTCTGAATCGCGAAGAAAATAGCGAAGGTCGTTTTTACAACTTTTTTATCTGAGCTCGAAATGAAAATCTAAAAAATACGTTTCGTAGATCTACGTCAATTATACACACGGTGAAAATTTCATCGAAGTCGGTTAATGTTTCTATGAGCTACAAACGGTTAAAGATGATGAAAATCGCACTATCACGACTTTCCGCGTAAAACTGTAATAAATCTGCAGATTCTTACATCTTTCGATGCCTGTTGCTTGTTTCTCCATCAACATATTTCGATGAAATTTTATAATTGACATCGATATCCAAAACGTATTTTTTTTCTTTTTCATGAATAACAAGTAAGTCGTTTAATTACTGTGTTATTAACTGTGTTATCGTTTCTTTATTCCAGAAGGAATAAAGTGTTTTATTACTTATGAAAAACTTACCCATTCGTCCACGAATTAATCTAAACACGATGAACAAAGCTTTTGCAATATTCTATATTGCCCTGCGTTTCAAAAATTGAAATAGCTAATGCAAGTGCAAACACGAGTTAACTCGTGACCGGTCAACAACGTTTGATACTTGGTAATAATATCAACGAAGATTCGATTATTTTATCAGCCGAGTATTTCGTATGAACCAAGATTTAACCCTTTACCGAGTTAGGTGTTAGGTTAGTTTTTTTTTTTAGAAAAATATTCCCGACGTTATCTTAACAAAGATTCAATTATTTTGTAATAATATCAACGAAGATTCGATTATTTTATTAGCCGATTATTTCGTATGAACCAAGATGTAACCCTTTCCCGAGTTCGGTATTAGGTTGGTTTTTTTTTTTTTAAACATTTCCGACGTTCATATCTTCCATTGCTCTTTCTTTTATTTATTCGTTATCTCTTTATTCCTCGGCATGACCTGCCCCTCCCCCCCACCGATAGTATAACGTGCCTTAATTATCGCACACACCTATCTCCACACACTTCTTCCCATATATACGTATCAACTAATCAATCAACTACTCTATCATTATTCAATCACTACATTAACGTAAGATTCAATTATTCATATCAACGACGATCATACTTGCGACTGTTCTTTACTTATATTGTTGTC
>NW_017100133.1:0-5760 GCF_001263275.1 Habropoda laboriosa | reverse complement strand
AATTATTGCACACAGCTATCCCCCACACCCTTTCTCATTATAAACGTATCAACTATTCCATTCAATTATATTCAATCAACCACCACTTGATTAATATGGGATTCAATTAAAGACGATTCAATCAACGAAGATTCCATTATTTCTTATCAACGACTGTTTGTTGTTTGCGAGTCCGGTATTAGGTTAGTTTTTTTTTATAAGCATATTTGCGAGTTTCTTATTTCCAGCAGTTTACATCGAACTGATCTTGCCAGAACTGACATTCCTAGAATTGACTTGAGCGCCCTTGAATCGTTATTTCCGTATCGCCTCTCGTTCCTTCCTGTAAACGGGGTGGTATCTAGGCTTTTGTTATTCGACTGCTTTATTTATCACGCATGTATCGCCGAACGTACCGCAGCTGCGAGGGTGATTTTATAGGATACGTCGGGTCGTCATCCATCGGTTCAGACAATCATTTTGGCCTTTACCGACACAAAACATACGCAAGTAATTGACACACCTCTGCTGCTTCTTCGCTGCTTCATCGGTTCTCTACGGTTTGGACAATTATCGGACGATTTACAACAAATACGAAAGTAACGCTTCTCTCTTGTTCTAATGTCTTCACGGCTTCACTTTTTACGCAGGCATCGCCTAACGTACCGCAGTTGCGAGGGTGCTCTTCTAGGATTCCGCTAGATCGTGATACTGGTTTCCCAACTGTGAACATCGCAGCTGCTTCTTCAGTGATGTTCAAGTCGCATCCTCACATTTTCACAACCATCCATCGGTTCTCTATGGTATAGAAGACAATTATCGGACGACTTGGCCTTCACCGACGGATTTACAGTAATTGTCGCAAGTAACGTTTCTCTGATGTTACTGTTGCAATGTTTTCACTGCTTTACCTTCAATACTGTTTTCTCGCAAAAGAGACGTTTTGCACGGCTGCAAACATTTGTTTTCTCTTTATTTTGCATGTGTCGCCACGTAAAACGTGTTTTTCGCGAAGATGAACCTAAATACTGGTGTTTTCTCGCGTCGGAGACGTTTTGTTCATCTGCAAACCCTTGTATTCCCTTTATTTTGAATGTTTCGCCAAGGAAAACGAGTTTTTAGCGAAGATAAACTGAAATACTACAGTTCTCTCGCGAAAGCGGCATTTTGCTTGGCTGCAAACATTTGTTTTCTCTTTACTTTGCATGTTTCGCCACGGAAAGCGAGTTTTTAGCGAAGATAAACTGAAATACTGCTGTTTCCTCGTGACACAGACGTTTCGCACGGCTGCAAAAGTTAGTTTTCTCTTAATTTTGTATGCGTCGCTACATAAAACATGTTTTCAGCTAAGATAAACTGAAATACTGCTTTTTGTCGCGGCAGAGACGTTTTGCACGGCTGCAAAATTCTGTCCTCTCTTTATTTTGCATGTTTCCCCACGGAAAACGAGTTTTAGCGAAGATGAACTGAAATACTGCTGTTACCTCGCGTCGGAGGCGTTTTGCACGGCTGCAAACGTAAGTTTTCCTTTTATTTTGCATGTGTCGCCATGTAAAAGGTCTTTTTAGCGAAGAAATACTCAAATACTGCTGTTCTCTCGCGACAGAGGTGTTTTGCTTGTCTGTAAACCCTTGGTTTCTCTTTATTTTGCACGTTTCTCCTCGGAAAACGAGTTTTTAGCGAAGATAAACTGAAATACTGCTGTTTCCTCGTGTCGGAGACATTTCGCACTGCTGCAAACGTTAGTTTTCTTTTAATTTTGTATGTGTTGCCACATAAAACGTGTTTTTAGCAAAGATAAACTGAAATAATGCTTCTTGTCGCGGCAGAGCCGTTTTGCACGGCTGGAAAATACTGATCTCTCTTTATTGTGCACGTTACGCCGGGGAAAGCGAGATTTTAGCGAAGATGAACTGAAATACTGCTGTTTCCTCGCTACACAGACGTTTCGCACGGCTGCAAACTTCTGTCCTCTCTTTATTTTGCATTTTTCGTCACGAAAAACGAGTTCTTAGCGAAGATAAACTGAAATACTGCTGTTCTTTCGCGACCGAGACGTTTTGCTCGTGTGCAAATCTATATTTTCTCTCTATTTTGCATGTTTTGCCACGGAAAACTCGTTTTCCGTGACGGAACATTCAATGTAAAGTGACAACTGTCGCTTGCAGTACTGCAAAACGTGTTTGTCGCGAGAAAACAGCAGTATTTCAGTTTATAATCTTTAAAACACGTTTTACGTGGCGAAACATGCAAAATAAAGCGAAAACAGTCGTTTCCAGCACTTCAAAATGTGTTTGTCGAGATAAAACAGCAGTATTTCTGTTTATAATCGTTAAACCACGTTTTACGTGGCGAAACATGCAAAATAAAGCGGAAACAGTCGTTTGCAGCACTGCAACACGGGTTTGTCGCGAGAAAACAGCAGAATTTCTGTTTATAATCGTCAAAACACAGTATTTTAGTTTATAATCGTTAAACCACGTTTTACGTGGCGAAACATGCAAAATAAAGCGGAAACAGTCGTTTCCAGCACTGCAAAACGTGTTTGTCGCGAGAAACCAACAAAACACGTTTTACGTGGCGAAACTTGCAAAATAAAGCGAAAACAGTCATTTGCAGCACTGCAAAACGTGTTTATCGCGAGAAAACACCAATATTTCAGTTTATATTCGTTAAAACACGTTTTACGTGGCGAAACATGCAAAATAAAGCGGAAACAGTCGTTTGCAGCACTGCAACACGGGTTTGTCGCGAGAAAACAGCAGAATTTCTGTTTATAATCGTTAAACCACGTTTTACGTGGCGAAACATGCAAAATAAAGCGGAAACAGTCGTTTGCAGCACTGCAACACGGGTTTGTCGCGAGAAAACAGCAGAATTTCTGTTTATAATCGTCAAAACACGTTTTAGGTGGCGAAACATGCAAAATAAAGCGAAAACAGTCGTTTGCAGCACTGCAAAACGTGTTTGTCTCGAGAAATGGCAGTAATTCAGTTTATAATCGTCAAAACACGTTTTACATGGCGAAACATGCAAAATAAAACGAAAACAGTCGTTTACTGCACTGCAACACGTGTTTGCCGCGAGAAAACAGCAGAATTTCTGTTTATAATCGTTAAAACACGTTTTACGTGGCGAAACATGCAAAATAAAGCGAAAACAGTCGGTTCCAGCTCTGCAAAACGTGGTTGTCGCGAAAAAACAGCAGTATTACAGTTTATAATCGTTAAAACACGTTTTAGGTGGCGAATCATGCAAAATAATGCGAAAACACTCGTTTCAAGTACTGCATAACGTGTATGTCGCGAGAAAACAGCAGTATTTTAGTTTATAATCGTTAAAACACGTGATACGTGGCGAAACATGCAAAATAAAGCGAAAAAAGTCGTTTCCAGCACTGCAAAACGTGTTTGTCGCGAGAAAACAGCACTATTTCACTTTGTAATCGATAAAACACGTTTTACGTGGCGAAACTTGCAAAATAAAGCGAAAACAGTCATTTGCAGCACTGCAAAACGTGTTTATCGCGAGAAAACACCAATATTTCAGTTTATATTCGTTAAAACACGTTTTACGTGGCGAAACATGCAAAATAAAGCGAAAAAAGTCGTTTCCAGCACTGCAAAACGTGTTTGTCGCGAGAAAACAGCAGTATTTCAGTTTATAATCGTTAAAACACGTTTTACATCGCGAAACATGCAAAATAAAGCGTAAAACAGTCGTATGCAGCACTGCGAAACGTGTTTGTCGCGAGAAACCAGCAGTATTTCAGTTTATAATCGTTAAAACACGTTTTACGTGGCGAAACATGCAAAATAAAGCGAAAACAGTCGTTTCCAGCTCTGCAAAACGTGTTTGTCGCGAGAAAACAGCAGTATTACAGTTTATAATCGTTAAAACGCGTTTTACGTGGCGAAACATGCAAAATAAAGCGAAAACAGTCGTTTGCAGCACTGCAAAACGTGTTTGACTCGAGAAATGGCACTAATTCAGTTTATAATCGTTAAAACACGTTTTACGTGAAGAAATATGCAAAATAACGCGAAAACAGTCGTTTGCAGCACTGCAAAACGTGTTTGACTCGAGAAATGGCACTAATTCAGTTTATAATCGTTAAAACACGTTTTACGTGGCGAAACATGCAAAATAAAGCGAAAACAGTCGTTTGCTGCACTGCAAAACGTGTTTGACTCGAGAAATGGCAGTAATTCAGTTTATAATCGTTAAAACACGTTTTAGGTGGCGAATCATGCAAAATAATGCGAAAACAGTCGTTTCAAGTACTGCATAACGTGTATGTCGCGAGAAAACAGCAGTATTTTAGTTTATAATCGTTAAAACACGTGATACGTGGCGAAACATGCAAAATAAAGCGAAAACAGTCGTTTCCAGCTCTGCAAAACGTGGTTGTCGCGAAAAAACAGCAGTATTACAGTTTATAATCATTAAAACTCGTTTTACGTGGCGAAACATGCTAAATAAAAGGAAAACAGTCGTTTGCACAACTGCAAAACGTGTTTGTCGCGAGAAAACAGCAGTATTTCAGTTTATAATCGATAAAACACGTTTTACGTGGCGAAACATGCAAAATAAAGCGAAAACAGTCGTTTGCAGTACTGCAATACGTGTTTTTCGCGAGAAACCAGCAGTATTTCAGTTTATAATCGTCAAAACACGTTTTACGTGAAGAAATATGCAAAATAACGCGAAAACAGTCGTTTGCAGTACTGCAATACGTGTTTTTCGCGAGAAACCAGCAGTATTTCAGTTTATAATCGTCAAAACACGTTTTACGTGAAGAAATATGCAAAATAACGCGAAAACAGTCGTTTGCAGTACTGCAATACGTGTTTTTCGCGAGAAACCAGCAGTATTTCAGTTTATAATCGTCAAAACACGTTTTACGTGAAGAAATATGCAAAATAACGCGAAAACAGTCGTTTGCAGCACTGCAAAACGTGTTTTTCGCGAGAAACCAGCAGTATTTCAGTTTATAATCGTTAAAGCACGTTTTACGTGGGGAAACATGCAAAATATAGCGAAAACAGTCGTTTGCAGTACTGCAAAACGTGTTTGTCGCGAGAAAACAGCAGTATTTCAGTTTATAATCGTTAAAACACGTTTTACGTGGGGAAACATGCATAATAAAGCGAAAACAGTCATTTGCACTATTGCAAAACGTGTTTATCGCGAGAAAACACCAGTATATCAGTTTATAATCGTTAAAACACGATTTACGTGGAGTAACAAGCAAAATAAAGCGAAAACAGTCGTTTGCAGCACGGCAAAACGTGTTTGCCGCGAGAAAACAGCAGTATTGCAGTATATAATCGTTAAAACACGTTTTACGTGGAGTAACATGCAAAATAAAGCGAAAACAGTCGTTTGCAGTACTGCAAAACGTGTTTGTCGCGAGAAAACAGCAGTATTTCAGTTTCTAATCGTTTAAACACGTTTTACGCATCGAAACATGCAAAATAAAGCGGCAACAGTCGTTTGCAGTACTGCAAAACGTGTTTGTCGCGAGAAAACAGCAGTATTTCAGATTATAATCGTTAAAACACGTTTTACGTGGAGTAACATGCAAAATAAAGCGAAAACAGTCGTTTGCAGCACTGCAAAACGTGTTTGTCGCGAGAAAACAGCAGTATTTCAGTATTTAATCGTCAAAACACGTTTTACGTGGCGAAACATGCAAAATAAAGCGTAAAACAGTCGTATGCAGCACTGCAAAACGTGTTTGTCGCGAGAAAACAGCAGTATTTCAGTTTATAATCGTTA
>NW_017100132.1:990172-1003907 GCF_001263275.1 Habropoda laboriosa | reverse complement strand
GAGTTGATCTTTGGAATAAAAGAGTTATTTTTGTGAACGGAATACTGAAATTTTTGAAGTCTCTGTTAAGCTGCGGCATAACAGTACGAACTGATGCTGTCTAGTTTCGGTACAACCCTTTTAAAAAAACTTCCTTGTACTTTCTCAATTTTCTTCATTTTCACGTGGGAGTCGACGTGCAAATGTTGTTTAACTAACCGGGGTTTATGGCACGGATTCCAGGCGACGTTACTTTTGGAGAAGGTTTTTCTACGATTTCCTTGACAACAGTAGCCTATTGCAAGCCAGAGGGCAAATCCGGTTCCAAAAATTGTTGCGAGCGTTCGACCCTGTTCTTAACTATTCTGAACCTCGTTGAGAAGGTATATAGAGACTGTTCATTTTTGTTGATGTTTAGTTGAACTTTTGTCGTGATCTGACCTGACGGGCGAGGGTGAGCTCGCTCTTTATACATTTTTGTGAAGTGGACATTCACCAGTCAGGGTGTCTAAATGGTGGCGACAACCCTCTCCTTGCGCGTTTCTTCGGAGAAGAGGATGCCTGTGAGCCGCTTTCGGGGGACCGAATTTGTTGGTGCAAAATTGTAAGCCCCGAAAGCGGTACCGTTTTATGACCAGAAAAACCTACCGCGGGCGCGAACAATGACGCTCGCACGGCGCAGGGTAGACCAAGGGGGGTCTGATCGGCCGAAGTGAGGTTCGGCACCTCGGTCTGGCGGCCAAAGGTGACTAATGATTTTTATGGCCAGACCGAGGCGAGCTCATGTGAATTTGCGTGCGACGCAACAAAATATTTTCAACTAATTCGCAGAAAGTTGTATGCACAAATGTTCTTTCGTGCTATACAACCGCACGTGTATAGCAGTAATGTTTCGTCGAAATTACTGTTGTTATTTCGGGATCTGTAACGGAATGTTTTTAGGCGCATAGATGGAAATAATGGGATTTAACGGCAGAGGGGAGGGTGCATGTTGGAAAATGCAATATTGGAAATTAAGGGCTGTGAGTAATGAGAATTGTTAGCCCGTGTTGGTCATTTCCGTTTTCTGTTTAATTCAACGAGAGAGATTTCTTTCTACTTTTTGCCGTTTCACCGTTGTTGGATATTAATACATCAAATGAATATTTTTGTTTATTCTTGCTGGATGTTTTTAATTAATTATGCGAAATTTGATAGCAATGATAAAATAAACACGCGAACGGACACATTTCTTCGGTATTTCGTATTATATTGCAACACGTATTTCATTTTCAGTTGTTATTTCACGAAAAGTATAATATTTTTCAACAGAGACTCAGCATTGGTGTAGAATTTCAGCGATGGCGAATGAAAATCCAGCATTTTTATTAAACGTACAATTTACTTGTCTAAAAGCCAAAGCGACTTTCTTATCGTCGATAGTTTCGAAAATTTTATTTATACAAACTTCGACTGTCTGAGACGAAAAACGAAAATTTTTATCTTATTTCAACCCTCGTACGCTACTCGGCTGAAAATTAACCCATAGCCTCTTCTCAGATCCTGTTATTATGTTTCATTTCATTCCGAATGTGTTGTAACTTCGTGTATTTGAAATTCACAAATTTAACTAACTTTCAATGAAACATTGTGCAAAAGATTGCTAACAACGTTAACACATTTGCGTCGGATGACGTACATATGCGTCATACAGGTATTCACTTGGATTCCGAATGACGCGAAATACGTCATTGAGATTTTCACATATCTGTCTGAAAGTAAATTTATAAAACGCTGTAAATAATTGAATTTCTTTTCAGAAATGCCGTGACAGATGTTTCGCGAATTCTAATAATTGTATACGTTTTACGAAAAAGTAATTTACCACATTCTTGAAACTTTCTTTGAAAAATAATAATTAGTTGAAAAGTGACGATTGAAAGAAAAAACGCGAAATCACCCCGTGCACACGTTAAACGCTGCTCTAAGAGCCAAATGGGTGAAATCTGACCCGAGGATCTCTTGCTTTCTTCAGGTTAAGAAATTAAAAATTAGAAGTCTAATTTCTTTTTAAATTGAAAATATTTGTTCAGTGTTTATCACGATACCGATTTCGACCAATTTCTCTAATAATAATTTCAAACTCGTTCTTCGTCCAAGGAAGCATGAGAAAGGAAGTGCAAAGCGATAAAAATGACGAAAAGTACAGGCACGAAAGGGGCCATTCGTACGTGTCCATTAATATTCCGGTAAATTCGCCTCGAAGGATCTCCATTCCCCCTCCTATAAGAAAAAGCTCACGCGCATTTGTCTAATTCCGGTTCTTTCGCGCGGAAACCGGACTGCTGATGTATTTCTCCCTTGTTAATTTCGCTTCGTTACCAGCCCACCGGGGCCAGACAGTGAAGTATCTCGTAGTATTCCGCTAATTTCGCTTCCTCGCCTTGGAGAAACGCCTCGAGAAAAACCGTCCACTTTTGAATCTGGCGAATTAAACGTGTTCCGCGCCTTCGATCCCTTCTCCGTTGAATTTCTCACTCGATTCTTATGGAGAAAGCAATTTTGGCCGGTTATTTTCGCGATTGGATTAGGAGTAAAGTGAATTAAAAGTCTCATTTTGGTAATTGATTTAGAGGTGAATTTTGAGCGAGACTGGTGTTGTTTAGAATTCGGAAGTAAACTGAAGTAGTAACTTCTTTTTTCAGCAATCATTTTTATCGAATCTTATTTTTTATAATAAAGTTTGTAAAATGACAAGATTTTTCAGTTTTAAAATAATATCAAAGCGGGAAATAATGTCACGTAAGCGACCCCCATTTTCTATCAAACTTTCCTTAACATCCGTCGATATTTCTAGTTGCAACGCTCTAATTTCTATAAATTACTGAACTGCGTTGTTGAAAACGTTCGATTAAACGACGAATCCTCGACTCTTTCGTGTTCAGATATCAGCCATGAACTCTTCGTGCAGAAATAATTGACCTCTGATTTGAAAGAAAAAAAAAACTCCTCTATTCTGTCGTTATCTTATTCATACTTAAATTTCAGAACTTCAACTATAAATATCTGCAACAGAAATTACAAAAAAAAACAAAAACAAAATTACGAACATTTGTAATTCTTTTCCTAACTTTTAGCCCACCCTGTATTTCTCTAAGAGTAGAACGCATCTTCCCTGGTTCTTCGATTTGTTCCCTTTTCAACGTGCAACCTGCAACGTCCTCAGATCCATTTTTCGAAGGGCTAATTCTCGATTAGCCACGGGAACAAATCCCGCGGGGACGTTAGGCACGCGCTACAGAGTCCAGCGACGATAAATCACACCGGATGCGAGATTAGGGTGTCGGCTGGCCTGCTACAAAGTACCGCGAGACAGGTAACACGATTCCCATTGAGATTCGGAGCGGCTGGCCGTGTGCCAGGCCACTCTCTTTCCCGCTACTTTCTCTATCCCGACGCGACCATTCTCCCTTGTAATCTGACTGTAACTTAGCCACCCCTCCGCCGTTCCATCTGACGTCCTCGTTTCACTTTTCTGTATTTCATTACATTTACTCCGTGCGGTTGCTCTTGTTTGAGGAATTCCCACTGATGGAAAAGCATCGAGTGCCTTTTGTAGGCTTGGCAATTCTCTCGTTGCTCTTCTGAATGTTCCGTTTCAACGAGACAAGTCAATTTTTGCATCTCCTGTCTTTGTACTTCTATCTAGGTACCATTTTCTATTTATTTTTCCTTTTTAATTTCACGATGCTATTATTGTTTGTTTAATAATAATTTTTTGGTTATAATGTACAGTTCTTTCAATTTCTTGGCCAGAATAAAGTGTTGCGGCCCAAAATATTGCAGTATATATTTCGCGTCGCTCTCTCCCGATAAACTAATGTCCGGAGAGTTCCACCAAAGTCGAATGTGTTATATTGTTGTGTGCGCTTCGAAAGCTGAACGAGTTCTTTTTTTTTGGAGTGTCTATGGTCGCTCTTTTATGAACTAGGTGTGTGTTGTGATTGGTGGTGTGAATGTGGAGGAGTTGGTGGAAGTGTGTGGTGATGCTTGAGGGGTGTCTGTCTGATGATGTGGAAGTGGGGAAATTGTTGTTACACAGATTTGTTAGGATTTATGGTCTTGACGCATCTGGTGTCCGGGTGTAGAGTCTTCGAAATTTTTACTGTAATAAAGCAGTTGACGGGCCATGACTTCTAAGACTTCTCTTTACAATACCGTTTCTATGGAAAGGCCGATGTATTGTTCCATCGTCGGTACGCTCGAACATGAAGTTTAAAATTCAAACTGAATTTAACACTAAGTTTAGGGACATTTCTTATACAGGGTGTACCGTAACTCCTCGAACACCCGGAAATGGGGGGTTGCTGGGGTGACTCTCAACACTCGGTATACCTATCTCTATGGACACGTGGCTAATTGAAACGAAACCGCACATTTTCTTTAAAAAGCAACTTACTTTATTTAAAAACAACATATTATACACTATTAACTTGTAAATAAAACTATGTGGCATTGTTTAGTCGTCCTATTATATTTACGGCGTTTGCCAGGCATGGGTCTGGAAATTATTCGGTCCTTCGCAGCAGTTGTAAATTTGGGAGGCCATCGAGCGCTTTAACGTTCATTTAGAAGTTCGATGCTTTTCTTCTCGTGGCACTCGTCCACATCTGTTCGTTGTATTTAACTTCTCGGGTTTTTGGTCTCCACCTTGGTACGTTTTGTTAGCGACGAAGCGTTGCCCGGACTTATTACCTGCTGCGTTTATTGCTTCGAGACACGCGAGTTCCCGCGTGCGTCACTCAACGGTGCGGACGACACTTGAGAGAGTGGCCGTTGACTTGGGGGTGTCCCTTTAGTTCGTTCTTTGTTTAATAGTTTGCCAGTCGCGTATAGTCAACCACCTCCCTTGTCGAAGTCGAAATTGTCTCACCCCCGCCGAATGTATCCTGACCGAGGAATCTTCGAACCTTTTCCGAGACCTCGAAATCAGGCTAGCAACGAGCAACATTGAACACTTTCAAAAAAGAACGTAGAAACACGAGCAGATCAAGTTAGTCTTTCGATACACGGGAGTGGTCCTTCGAATTTGTAATTAGTCGGCACGAACGTGCAAAATCAGCGAAGCTCGAAAGATCGCAAGATCACTCCGAGTAGATTTGTGGCGGGTACGTCGTCGTCAACAAACTTCTTCAGATTTTAGTTTCCGTTCTTTTGGCTCTCCCCGGATTAAGACTTGCCTTCGTCCTCGAGTAGCCTAAGAAGCGCACATGTGGCATCCAGGTTCGCACGAGGACGAACGAATTTTCCGTTTCCACCACTTTCTCCACCTCTATCTTTATCTATCGCTACTCCTGTCTCCCCGTCCTAACAATATAAAAACCTAGTACGCCTACACCTCGAGACAGTTTGTCCCTTTACCGACCATCGCGACGTACCCGTCGAACCGCTGCCGCCGGGACAATTAACAAAGTAAACGATTGTATTTTCTGGACCAATTGTACGCCGACCATACACTTATACTTTAATAAAATTGAAGGTGCAAACAGTGTAACGACGTTTCTCATCCACCTCAGATTACGATTGTATTTTCTGGACCAATTGTACGCCGACCATACACTTATACTTTAATAAATTGAGGTGCAAACAGTGTAACGACGTTCCTCATCCACCTCAGATAAAACAGATATATACTTACGTGAAATTTATAATAAGCGTAAGTGGTGGGAGAGAAATGTAAACGGTTTCTGTAATTTTTCAAGTGAAATTCGAAATACGTCAAAATTTCTTTTTTGTTATATTCTCGTGGTGAAAAGTATAAAACTGGAAATGTAATGGAAATTTGTTGTGTTACGTAGAAGAAATATTTCGAATCCTTCGAGGCTGAGTAAATACCGGTGTAGCTTGAGAATCTTAGTTAACTTTTACATGGAACAACTTTCAAAATAATGCACGTATCAAAAGTCACTGCAAACTATGATTGATCTGTACTACTGGCTGCCGGAATGGACTGCAAGTGAAAACAGATCGTCCACTGTCAGACACATTTTACAGTCAATATCACGTTCCTGTAACGTCTGTGATTTTTCAGGCGTGCACTGTTTCGAAATTTTATTTGGAAAAATTGTTCAAATTAATAAAAATTCATCGTTACATCTGTAAAGGTTTTTCCTTCAACAGTTTCACCTGAAATTTCTGTTTAAATTTCCTTTTATTTCTATATATGTTTCACTGGTAAGCGAAACATTTTATTCTTTAATTTCATTATCTAGAGATTCGTTGAAAAACATTTGAGCAATTTAATTATTTCTCTTCGAGAAATTTTTTTCTTAAATTTACCTCCGCTACTCTTTTTCTCGAAAATTGTTTACTACCACAATGTAGAACAGCAAAAATGACACAACTTCGAATGTAATTTTCTTTCCATATCTGCTTTGGAAATATTCACGATAATATGAAAGCTCATAATTCCTTGGGGTGTTTTCACTCTTAAGACCGTTTCATTGCCGAAACAAAAAATAGTTTCGTTTCTAGCGTTACTTGAACTACATTTTGGCAAGGTTTCAAATTTTTTTCAATTTTCGACTTTTCTGCGAACTTTTCAATCGATCCTCCTACTAAAATATTGTCGTAAGCTTGATGTGTGGATCAGGCGGCCGAAGGGATACAATAATCTTAATACATACACACAATATCAATGCAAACGCTATTTATTAAAGAAAAATATATATATGTTTATACAGCGACTCTCGCTAATATTCGGGCACTATTTGGAATATTATAACTTCTTTAAAATTGGACCCAACGACTTGAGGTTTTTTGAGAAGTTAGAAGAATTAGTTTGCTAAATGACGTGTACCAAAAATTTGGAAAAAATTGCAATTTGTACGAATCGCGAAGAAAACTGTAAAGGTCACTGTTTACAACTTCTTTATCTGAGCCCGTAATGAAAATTTAAAACATACATTTTGTAGATTTATGTCAATTATATACAGTAGTGCACACATATGCGTCCGCAGTGCGGACGCTTAAGTGGGGAGGTGACTTCTGCGAATTTAACTAAAGAAAAGAGAGGAGATGTGTCCGTGGGATACCGATGTATCAAGTGTCAGTTCACATTCAGGAGTCGAACTCCACTCGGAAGTCCCATTTCCAAGAATTGGTGGGGATAGCGACGGACGCTTATGCGTGCACTACTGTACATGCTGAAAATTTCATCAACATCAGTTGACGCAGAAACAAGCGACCAGGCATCGAAGAATGTAAGAATCTTCAGATTTATTGCAGTTCGAGTCCGAAAGTCGTGAAAAACAGTGATTTTCACAATGTTTAACCGTTTGTATCTCATAGCAACGTTAACCGATTTCGCTGAAATTTTCAGCACGCATGTAATCGACATAAATCTACAAATCGTATATTTGAAATATTCCATAGAAGAAAGTCCCTAGGACCAAAGGCTGCGTCAATTAAAACAACCTCACACGATGAATGCACGCACAGTAGTTGAAAAAAGCTCGCGAGATCCTTGTCAAACCACACGAAAAAAAGAAATTTCGTCGGAAAGCGTTGCTTCCAAAAAGAAAGAACATCGCTCTCGAGGTAGCATCAGCAAGGTAGACCAGAGAGAGAGATTGGTGAGAGGGAAAGGTGGAAAATTGCGGGCGGAATTGAAGCCGGTGATTAAGATTTAAACGGTCGGTGCTTCGAAACCGAAACGGAGAGAAAGCTTCCGGCGGAACCGCGACGATAAAAAGATATTGGCGGTCGTAAAGACGCGAAAGCGTGGCCGTAAAAAAATTGGACGCCGCGGGTATAAAAGCGCGGAACTTCCTAATGGGGCCGGGCGTAAAAATAAGGGAAACGATTCCGCGTTAAACAGCCCCGCCCGGAATAAATAAGCCCTGCAACGGTCGAAAGTTCGCACACACCTCTTTCGCCTTTAATATTCCGCCCTTCGACGACGATTTCACCCTGTGTTGTAAAGATCCTCCCTTCGATCACGTGAATCGTAAATCTTCCGCTTGATCATACTATTTTTCTACTTGTTTTTAGAGCACAGTGTAGTACTCTTTTTCTTTCAGAGAAATTTTTTTTCACGTTCTGTTGTACTAGCTCATCTCATAAGTAATGTTCTTTTTCGCCACGACACGAAATAACCATAGAAAAAATTAAACAATTTAACTGCTAATTAATTCCGAGACACCGAGAGGATCCTTGAAAGTGGGAAAATTTTAAATCAGAACCATTTCTTTGTTGCAAAACATCAATCTATTGTCGTATGCACCTTTAATAGTATTAAAAGTTTGTGTAATTTTCAGATGCAGATCACTATTTTCAACAGACCTTTAAATTTGATTAAAAAAAAAAAAAGTAAGCGCCTTCTCATTCTACAATTTTCTCATATTTTTTTTTTTTTTTTTCTGGTAAGACCATTATGTCGTCTCTATAGAACTTTCTTGGATTTTCATTAACATATTTTTCGCTTTCGGCACGAACTTAGGATGATACTTCCTAAAACATCTTAAATGGCGAACACTTCAAGAACACCGACTGCCTAAAGTTAACACAAGATCAATTTCTTTAATCCAATAGATAAGAATTTTCTTTGAAGATTAAAAAGTTGTCGATAAAAGAATTCCTACGCTTAATTACCCTCCTTACTCTCTTGATTTCGCCCCAGCTGCCTTTTTTCTGGTTTCAAGCTTAAAACTGCAATTAAACAGTTAGCCTTTTCAAACTGTATCTGACATTCAAGGAAATTGACATTCAAGCAATTCAATCACAAGAATATTCTTAATCTTTTGAAGGATTATGTGATCGCTGTAAAGGTTGCAACGAGTTCCTCAGACATTATTTTCAAGGAAACAGAAAATCATTTGTCCTATGCTGCCTAAGACCTAATCCTAAGTATAGAGATTCATAAATAACGTGTAATCCATTTTCGTAAATTTGTCATTCTCCTCGCCTCGCCCAATTGTCGTTTTCATGTTTTCAATTCGTATTTGCCGGTTCGAGGAATCGCTCGAACAAATTAGAAACCGTAACTCGAACGCGTCGGGCACAAGCGAGACAGAGAGGCCTCGAAAGCGTCAAAAGCACCCCCTGGGGTGCAGTCTCCGGTCGCGCGGTTAATATAGGGTTATATTTGCCAGCGAATCCAAACGTATGTAAGGGAAACTTTCGACCGTTCGCCGATTCGAAATATCTGGCCTTGCGTGCCACAGAGCTTCGCGAAACTCGATTCGAAATTCCAACAAACGGAGCCCCTAGCTCGCGCAAACATTTCAGCTCTCGCGAGCTGACGTTTCACGCTACGGAGATGTGTAAAATCGATAGAAAGATCAAACGACGTTTAGGATGAAAAATCGACGAATCATCTGTTTTTAAAAGTGTCAAAAAATTCTTTTTTTTTTTGTTGCATAAATTGAAGGTACACGTGAAAAACATGGTCCTGCGATATTAAGGACGAATTCGTAAAAATAACGAAGTTACGAGCATATTTACGGAGATGCGTCATGGCGCCAAATTTAAATGCCTTTTTCTCGAAACTGTGTTTATCAAGCTGCCGCGCAGGATAACTTAAAGTGTAATCGACGGGGCAACTTTGGATGAAGTTCCTTCAATTCTACGTACATTTCTCCAGAGATTGAACTAACGATCGGTATCTTACCTTTATTTATAGTGTTTTTGTAAACGATATAAAACCGATTTCTTTGGTAGAAAGAGTGACTTTTTCTTTGAAACGGTGTAACACTTCCAAGTTTTCGTTTTTTGTTACAAATTGCTTTAATCCCAGCATAAACTATTAAAAAACAATAACATTTGAAATTTATTGCTTCCAAATCATTTTGACTGGTGCTAGGCTGCAAACAAACCAGGGGTACATTGCCAACAGTGCTAACTTAAAATACAAAATTTACAATAACAGTATTAAATATTACGTGGAACAAAATTTTTTTCTCATAGCCTAGGGATACATCTTTCTATCGGAACAAGAAGTATCGCGATATCTTTACTGGTTTAGCCAAAAAAAAATTGTTAAATATCGCTTATTTTTCGGGCTGTTAAATTTCACTCGTCCCTTTAAATGAATTTATCACCAAACGTGTCACCTGGTGGAGGATCTGCAAAGGAAAACAGGGACTAATTTCGAAGCTAAACTAAATGCCACGGAGCATGTTACGGTAATTTGGTGTCACTTGGAAGCCACACTCGTCAGCATCGAAAATTCCACCGGAGTTTCGTGCAATCCGTGACACGAGTAACCTGGTCACGATTAATCGAGAACTCCGCGTAGTAGATTTTAATGGCCGGTAGTAGAACGTGGGTTATACAGCAGGCAGAGGCACTAAGTTTCAGGTTACGGCAGCTGTAGGTATCAGATAATAGGTAAATAGAAGTTGAACGTTCCTGTAGATAGCAGCTACTAAGTGTTAGATATTACGAAAGGGAGATCGTATTAAATTCGAGCAACAAAAAGGGGGCTAAATTCATTAAGCCAGTTTGGTATCAGCCAAGTTACGCCCCTCTTTGGAATTCGCAATTTTGCTGAAATTTTCAAAATTGAACAACCTTCTATAGACACTTTTCAAAATACATCGATATTATCTTATTTTTCAGGACAATTAATATACTTATTAATTTCCTTGTGAATTCGATTCGAAATTTTGGTTCGTTTAATTTTGTTAATTTCGATTGGAAAACGGTCCATTTACAATTTTGCCAAAATTTTGAAATAAAAATCGAGGTCGAAGCACGCAAAGAACAAAAATCGAGGCTTAAATTAAGATAAAAGTGTGCTAAAAAGAGCACAGTGCGAGAAAATTTTCAAAGCGCCTATAAGTGTCAACAGCAGTGAAAGGGTTAAAATCAAAATCTTTCTTACCGATTCAACCCTTTGCACTCGGAGGTTATTTTGCTATAAGGAAGGGTTGCAAATCTGATTTTTGAAATTTTGTAAAACTAACGTAGAAATGAACTGTGCTGTTTTATTTAAATATTCAATGCATTCTCTGTTTCACTATGGTGAAGAAATTTATGGAGACCCATAGATCTGCTCCTCTGTCTTGATTAATTATTTAATGTCGCTTCTAAAGAAAAACACCTAATTATCATTCCAGCATAAAAATAAAAATTCTATTCACATCGACAGGCTTAAAAAATATTCTATTTTCCACGTCACTTTGGCCCCTTGACAATCTATCATTCCATTGAGACATATTCTTCCATAACATCAACTCGACAGAGGATATCGAGTTGGCCCGTTTTATCACGGACCACCCTGTATACAGCAGCCTCCATATTTCACGGCGAGGCTCGAAAATAATACGCGACGGGCCGTGTATTTGCCGCGGTCGATGGAAGTCATATTAAACGTATTAAACAGCCTGAATAAATATCAATTTGATTGATCGCTATCGGGGATCGTTCTCGATTCGTTCCCGGTTACTTTTCCATCTCCCGTCTATCCACTCCTCCCCTCCCCACCTTCTCATCCCTCAAGGGAAACGCCATCGGTGATTTATGAACGTTACTTGGGAGGCGTCGACTCGATTATTCGCGTTTTCGTTCGTTAAGCGACTGAAAAGCTGAATGAGAGCTGCGTTATCGAGATTCTGTTCCTCTTTGTTCGCCGTTGAGAATGGCTCTGTGTGCCGTTCGGAATTCTTGAGATTGTTCGTTCTCGAGAGCGGGTTCTTTTCGTTTTTTTTCTTTCTTTTTCATTTCTTTTTTTCTTCCTATTTTTAGGCTGAGGAGGTTTATATTTTGATAAATGAGCCTCGAGCTCTATCAACCTTCGGTCGGTGGGTTTTCATAGTGAAATTTTGTAGTTGCTTTTTGCTCCACCTTTGTTTCTTTGTAAAAGGGGAATATTTTGGGTGAATGAATGATGAGGGAAGTGTTTGAGGTTGTTTTATCGAGGAGCTAGGAGGGCTTTGTGAGATGAAAAATGAATTTTGCGTGGGGAATGGAGGTTTTTAGAATTTGGTTCATGAAATGTTAATGGAAAGGGACAGGTTTTAATGGAGAAATTGGGAGAATGTTGGAGGATGGTATTGAAAACTGGACTTCAAAAATGGTACGAGTGTGTTTGAGCTGTGGCTGTGTTGTTTCTTAATTAACGAGGCCCGAAAATATTACAAGATCGTACGAAGTAGCGTGGTGCATGTGAAAAGTAGGTTTTAATATACGGGGTGATGTACAATAACTTGTAAAATATGTGTTCTACAGAAAAGTGGTTTATATAGAAATTGTACGTTATTGGAAGAAACATACGGTACTGAAACTGTTTTTTTAAATAACTTACTTATCTACAAAATATCAAGGTGATCTGGAATTTTTAAATGGTACGCGAACCCTTTTGTATTAGAATTTAAGAAAACAGTAAATTTTTTTAAGAAAATTATGATATATGAACATGTCCTAAGTAACATTTCGGTAACCAAAAAATTGTTTTCTTGAAATTTTTATTTTTGGTACATACATACAGCCTTTTCTGTTAACAGCTATTAATTATTGTTGATTGTTATTGATAGTTCTAGCTTAATCTTCAAGTATCGCTATTTGAAATGAAAATTGCCTATAAATAAACGAAGTTTGGGGTTCTCCTGATTAAAAATAATCCAGTTAATCTAGCTTCTTAAATTCTTCATTCCCTACTCTTAATTCTTCCTTTGTGGTTCAATCAAACTCTCCCTTATTCACACTACCGACCGCTGCAAACAAAAGCTGAAAATTAACCCTCGTTTCCACCATATATTCCCATTAACCATCCCCAGGTCGCAGAAACTCGATTCACCGGCCTGTGAATTCTATTACACCGCAACACAACCTTGACCACATTACCCATTCACCAACGACCCTCTTTCACCCTTCTCACCGTTTCTACCAACGTTTCCACATCCAAACTGGACGACCAAAATAAAAAATTGAAATCGTCAGAGCCATGCAATACTTTCCATTTGTGTCTGTGTGTGTATTAGTGTTTCTTGTTTGTTCATTCGTTCTTTTTCAAAATAAATTTTGTCTTCAAAAATTAGGGATCAATCGATGTTTTCGTAGAGACAGTACAACTTTTGTGTCATACAGGGTGCTTAAGGAAATGTTTACATCGTCAAGGAAAATTCGGATTTTTTTTAAACTTTGCAGATTTGTAAGAGACGTCAATAGAAATATTAGACAATTTTTTTATTCTTCCGGGTAAAAACCACTTGTAATACGTATTAGATAACGCAACGTTCGAAATGAAACTTATCATGTTAAAATTATCGAAATGTGTTGTCAAATAAGTTAGTACACATATGTGTACCGTATATTCTCTACAAGTGTCAAACCACAAGGAAACTAAACCTGACACACCTAGAGTCAGGGACTACGTTTTCGAGCCTCGCGCACGCCTTTGTAGTTTGCCGAACGTAGACAAGAACAGCGAATAAAAGATAAGCATAAAACGTCAGTTCAGGCAACCAAGCGATTTAAATACCAACTTTTTTAATTTTACGTTTTCTTATCCCGAAATTTTTCTTAACATATTGATGAGATTTTTCTGATGAAAATGACATAAAACACGACATAATTTGAACAACATTTACTTATTAACACGTTCACTGTCGCGCCAGATTTACAGGTTGCTGTCACGCGGCCACAAGAAAATACATTTTAAGCTACATTTTAAACATAGGATTATAGTATTATGCTTTATAATTTTTTTTTTTTTCAATTGAAAATAATGTCACTAGCTATGACGTTCAAAATTTTTAGTTGACAACATTTATTT
>NW_017100132.1:977472-985560 GCF_001263275.1 Habropoda laboriosa | reverse complement strand
AATTTTACGTTTTTTTATCCCGAAATTTTTCTTAACATATTATAAACACGACATAATTTGAACAACATTTACTTATTCACTGTCACGCCATACAGTGAACGTGTTAATAAGTAAATGTTGTTCAAATTATATCGTGTTTGATATCACTTTCATCAGAAAAATCTTAGCAACATGTTAAAAAAAATTTCAGATGAAAAAAAGTAAAATTAAAGAAATTATATTTTTCTATTATGAATTGTCGAGCCGTGAAATTTCGTAAAAGAAACCGACTGGTGTTGCGTTACTACACGCCTTACTGACAGCGAGCGAGATAACATAGGCGCAGTAATGACGCAGTTTAGGCGTAGGACCATCTATACTGACACTTGTAGAATCCAAACTTACTGACTCTTGTAGAGAATTTACTGTACTTACAATGAAGTTCTGCATGTTGTTTAATCTGACAAGAAAATGGAAATTTTTTAAAATAAATATGTGGAGTTGTTGTTTTATTTAAACAAAATTGTTAAAAGTAGTCGAAAATTGAACAAAGTAGACATGTTTTTCTGTATGAAATGCAAAAAGCTTCAAAGTATTTAACCATTTGTTTAAAAAGTATATTTTACACAAATTTTCAATATTCCCATATTTATCAATTTTAATTGTTTTTCGTTCGGATTCGTAACGTGCATATATTCTGCAATACCAAACAACAAGTGGTTACGAAACATCGCTATTGTAATGCAAATATTTTTATTTGAATGTATTTTTCAAATTTCATTCGCGTTTTAATTCCAGAATTTTTCAGAAACATTTTTAATACCAAACCTGCATGCAAATTTTTGTAAATTGCAAGCAGCTTCCTTTTATAAGCTGCGAAAGTGTTAATATAAAAATGATTGATCGCTCATTGATACCTCACCTACTAATACAAACATTCATCGCCACAACTTCCCAAATCAATATTACCAAAAAATTTTTATCTACACTTTTTAATGAAACGTAACCTTTAAAGGCAGCCAAGTAAATTTCTGCTTGGAGAATTCTCGTTTTCCTTGATTTTACAGTGCGAGCCTGTCGTTCGTAGGAGATAACAGGAGGGACGCGATTAATCATGCCCAGGGGCTGCAGCGTGTCCAAATGCGTTATGAACGCAGCGTATACGCCATTGTATCGCGGCGTGCAGACGCCACTGGACACGCGGGGGTGGCACGGTTCATCAATAACCGGTATTTCCAAGCTTGGCTGTCCATCCTACGATTCTACACCCTTTCCATAAAACTGGCAAGACCCTCTATCGGCTCGTCGGCCAATTTATTAACCCCTCGCCCTGTCAACTTTGTCTATTGGCACCCTTTCGTCGCCTGGCCAATTTATTGGAGGCGTACACGACGATCACTGGCCTGTTTGATTATAGATTTCACTGCGAAAGCGTTTTCTGAAAGGAGCAATCGCAAATATCGCGGTGAAGAGTGACTTTTTCTTGCAAGTTTCGATGGGTTTGTTTAACCTATTCAAGGCCAATCACACAACTGGTGTGTAAAATGCGGTCCTTGGGCGAAAAGACAAATGACACACTGTGCGTGTAATGATCGTGGATTCATATTACGTTGTTACTGAAGTACTAATCGTGGAAATAAGATGGTTTTTAAAGGAAATAAAAGTTAAAGCTCTGTAGATATTAAAACCTGCGTTGGTTTCAAGCTAGGGCCACAAAGGGAGGCCTAATTTGTACGAAAAATGTCTACAGTGTTAATTTTCCACTTCACAAACATCTTTTCTTTTCTCAATTTTCGATATAAAGAAAGAAAAAAATTTCGCTCCTGGGGACCGACTTTCGAAAAGTCGCTGTCCTGGAGTGAGTTAACACGTTCCGGACGTACTATTTATATACAGTACTTAGATAAAAATCTGAGGATAGAAATTGATTCTCTGATACATAGGCAAATAAATCTTACGATAGGTCAGATGTGATCCGACTCTGCTGTTAAATATTTAATTACTGTTTTCTTCCCTTGTCAAGTGCCAGGATTGCATTGATATTGCAGGAGGTTAATGACCGGAGCGGGCCGATCATATGGTTGAGCTTGTTTTCGTAAAAAACCCTGCGATACGAATAGGCGAAACGGGGGCAACGAACTCGGAAGGCCGTGGCCTTCCTTTGTTATTAAACAAGAGCGAGTGTATTTGTGCGAATGCGAGGGATGCGAGTTGCCAAAAGAGTGCGTGAGAGTGAGAGAGAGAGCGAGCGCGGGTCGCGAAGACAACATAAATAGGGAAAACAATAGCGAGAGGGATTCATTTTTCTGCCAAGCGATAAAGCGTTATCAGTTTATCCTAATTATATTTGCAGTATCGGGGCCTCCATACTCAAATAGGAAACCTCGAAGGGAGAATAGGGAGGGAGTAGTTGGCGTAGCGCGCAAAGCCTCGGCTTGGTAAGCTGAAGGTCTCGGGTTCGATTCCCGGTTGGGTCCCTCGAATTTTTTCCGTCGGTTCCTACATATTTCATTAATCTCTAAATGCGTTTTGCATTCCGTTTACTACAATATCAACAGCAATTGTACTATACAACGATGTTATCGCAATTTCTACAAATTTGTCGCAACGTTGTGGTACACAGAACTTGGAAATTTCCAAATTAAAGTAAAAACCATCCGAGAACACGGTCCTCCTGAATTTACGATCTGAAAATTAATCAATTACCCGTCCCATTGTCACACTTTTACGACTTAACACACAACGAACAAAGGCCACGGAGTCAAATTCCACGGGATACAGCTGCTCCTTCCGTCGATTTAGCGATTACCCTTGGAGTTCGATACGGTTTTACGATTATCGCGGTCCTTCGTCGTCGACGTCGCAGACGGGACCTCGTAAATACGGTTCCTCGAGGAAACTGGCGACAAGAGGAGAGAAGGCAGTTTCGCAATTCTCCCGTGTGCCTTTCCTCGTTCAATTACTGCTTATTGGGGCGCGTGTTCCCGGGCAAAATAGTGAGCAGAGTGGCGCATTAGGGACGATTATATTGTCTGACTTGTTGTTCCTGTTTATGGCAACGACGGCCAACGATCCGTACCTAGGTTTGCGCGGAGAACGATGCTTTGATGACGGCTCTGTTTAGAGAGGTTATATTGTCTGGTAATATTGGATTATCGTGATAGCAAGGATTGCGTAATAATAATAATGATACCGTTATTTACAAGCGTGGACACTTTGATATCTAATACAAATGTGGAGGGCTGGCGCTGAATTGCGGTTCGTTGTACAATGAAGGGTACAATTTATTTTTTTGTAGAAATGTAAATGTTTCCAGTGTGTTATCTTCTCTTTTTGTGTAAAAATATGAAAATTCTACTGAATGGGATAGTGTATTATTGTTTACATATTTCTTTATATATTCGTAATTTGTTTTTAATATGTAACATCTGTCTATCAGCAATTTTAAAAATATGCACTTATCCAATTTTCCATTCAGCAGAATTTTCACATTTCTACAAAAAATAAATGAACAAAGTGAACTCTCGGGATTCCCAAATGGAAATCGTCTCCTTCGACAAAGCAGTTCTCACATTCCCGTATCGTAACGCAATCCGCCTAAATGAGCATCATTTTTTCCGCGTGCGCGAATTCTGTATCGCGTGTCGATGCAACGTGTATTCGATAAATTCCCGTCGGAATAACAACAATAAACGGATGCACGAAAATGTACAGTAGTTCCGTTTCGACGGGACCAGTTCTGTCTCTCGTTTTTCGTTTCGCCCCATTGTTTTCGCAAAACAGAGGGCAAACGTCAAAATGTGGAAACAATTCGCCCCGCTAATAGGGGACAATCGGAACAATGCAGCGTCGTTAAACTTTATTTGCCACGATAAGCGGAGATGAAAAAAAAAAAAAGAAGAACGGTGAATGTTTCACGGTTCATTCGCGAGAGAAGTAAAAGAGAAAACGATGAAGAATTATACTACGACCCAGAATTATGATTAATGTCCGTATTAGAACGTGTGATATCAAAAAGGACACCGACGCGTACGGGCGTTAAAAGAGGATTTTTCGGTGAAAAATCCCGATTGAAACGAAGATTCGATTATACCCGGTAATTAACTGCGCGTATTATCGTTAAAGCGAACGAAAAATTTTCTGCCCCTGGTGAAATCGAAGTTTCTCTCTGTTGCGCTTTTCGACATTTTAACGACATTCGCCGGGATAATTTCGTTCGAAATTAGAATGCTCGCTAGTGTTAAAAGGAATAATTCCGCTGAGAATTTCTTGGTAGTTGTTCAACGCACGTTACGAGAATATCTTTTCGAGATGAATTAGTTGCTTAAATATTCACGTGAAATTTCCGTTCCCGTGGAATTCTTCAGATATTGAATTATTTCACCATTCTTTGATCATTTTTATTCAATTTTTCTCCGTCAAATTTGCACGTTTCAAGCGTGTTCCTTGAACGCGTGTCTCTATGCGTCGGTTTGGAATTTTTCAAGTGGCTCTCTACATGTCGAAACGGACGATTCGCAATGTCGAATCGACGCACGCGAATACGTCCGTAGGTTTGACGCGAAAATCCGCGGCTGATAAGCGCGCGTCAAAAGACTTGACAGTGACGGAAGTTTCACGATTCGCTCGCGAGCTCGTGTCTCTCCCGTTCGACGGATTGTCCTGCCTTTCGACCCGGTCGGAAGTCACGAAGGGAACACCGTTTCCGGTGCTGTTCCTACGACATTCGCTAAATCTGGCCATTTGAAATTCATTCTTCCCAATTCGAAATAGCTCGATTTCATTTAAAAAATGTATTATTTTAATTTAAAAAGAAAGAAACATTTTTTGGGAAATTTTCTTCTCAGTGGAAATATCTCAATTATTTAAAAAAACATTCTTTGAGAAATTTAAAAATTTCTATATTATTTAGTTTTCCCCCCAATTTTCTATAAACGTTAGATTGTTTTAATAAAAAGAATCATTTTTTGGTCATTTTATTTTCCAATCCCTCAACGAGAAGGAAATTGTTCGAATTCTGTCTGAATAATATTGATTAACTAAAACGTAATTTGCTGAATTTGTTTCTTTAAACAAAAACAGATGCAAATTCTGTGTTAATAGAATTTACATCATTTAATTGAAGGCAGTTGTTTCTATTTCTTCGTTCAAAAATTTTCTCATTCAACCGATGTATGTAATATCAAAATTTACGTATCTCAGTAATTTCGAACAAAACTCAAGCTACATAAGTGAGTTTTCTGCGTGCAAAAGCACCCTCGACCTTTCCTGCAACCAACACAAAACGCGTTGGAATAGCCACGCCTGTTCAAACGAAACAGAACAATCCATCAAACGCAAGAAACTCGAGCAACGTCCGTTCGAGGAGATTGCCTTTTGTCGGGGATGGTTGCACGAGGGGTGCAATCGAAAGGGGCTGCCTAAACGCTTGCAGGGACGTCGAGGTAATGCATATTGACGTTTTCGCCGATAATTCTGCGGCGTCCCGGTGCTACGCGTCCACGAGACTCTGAATGGTACACCAGGGATACAAGGTTCACCCTTTTGAATAATAAAAAATTTTGGAAATGAGGAATCAAATTTTCTCTTTTTTCGGAGATTATCGGAAAAACTACATTTTTCGGAATAATTCGATAATCCCAAATTTTTGTGGAGATAATCGTCGAATGTTTAACATATAATTATAAATTCAAAATATTTGTAATTATTTTTCTTGAATTTTTAGTTAGGAAAAATTTCTGTTCCATGGTGAATCAAGAGCACGAGGTTCACTCCTTTGAGGAATAGAAAAGTTTGGAAATGAGAAATTAAATTTTCTTTTTTTTTTATATGAAAATCGATGTGAAAAATTGAACATATAATTGTAAGTATGCTGAGTATTTCTTATGTGTTCAAGATCAATCGGTAACTATCACATTTTACAAACGACTCAGGAGAGCACGTAACACGTGTTGACGCGATATTTGAAAAGATTAAATCTAAAGTATTGCCGAACGAATTTAGCACGGAGTTGCATTGGGATCCATTATAAAAGTTGAAAGTAGAGGAGAGAATTCCAGCAGATGCAATTTCGTTAGTGGAAACATTTGAATTCGCGGGAAATGAGTTGGAGCCGGACCATGTGATACGAGGAAGGTTATAATCGCCACGAATAATATAGTTACAGTTCGAATATTTGTCTAAAACATCAGAAATAGCAGAACAGTGTACGGAGGCAAATAAACCACACCGATTATTAGGGGAAGAGCTGCAGATGTGACTTCGACAAATAAGTGTTCCACATTGAAAACGGTATTGATAGTGCCACTACTGCGTAAGGTGTTTCGAATCGCAATAAGAACGCCGCCTCCTCTGGAATATCAACTAGTTTGTTTAGATCGGTCGCATCGGTAAATGGTGTAGTTATTTAAGCCTAGCTCACTGTCAGAAAAACTATCGGTAAGCCAGGTTTCAGTTAGGATAAGGACGTCAGATTGAAGTGAAGAGCAAGCGACCTCTTGCTGTAAATTATTCAATTTCGTGCGTAAACCTCTGACATTATGATAATATATAGACAAGTTCCGTGCTAGTTTTTTCATTGTTGTCGGTTTATCGTAACAATCTTAGGAGTACCGTTGACATATCTAATAGTCTTGTTTTGATCGTTCATATCACGCAATTTCACACGCAAATCATTTAAAAACGCACGTTGCTTCACTGTAGAGTCATTAGATATTCTAGCAGAACCAGAGTATCTACGTTTATTCTTCAGAATTTTAATCGGGATGCTCGGCGAATTAAAAGAAACGCACAGAGGACGAGGTTTACTGGAATTTTTTCTTCCCGGTCTTTTAATTGAAAAATTGTCAATGGTTTCGGTGACATCAGTTTCACGTAATAAACTATTAACTGCACAAATGTCTGAAGTAGCGTCAGTATCGGTCAGATTAAACAAAATAATATGTCCTCCAATATGTCCCCTTCAGAGCAATTCGATTCCAATTTTGAAACTCTAACATTTAGATCCGTTAAAGAATTGTTTAGTAGTTCCAGATTTGATTGAAAACCCCTCAGCTCATTTTCCAGATTGGAGAATTTAGCGTCGAGCAGTTCCTTGATTTATGTTGCTCCTGTTCTCAGATCGACAATCCTGTCTCTCACAGTTATTTTTATTTCCATTATCATACAGTATTGTTACTAACATTTTCATTTATTTAAAAAAAAAGCGCTTAATTACTGTTTGATATTGTTCGAAAAGCGATTTGTTTTGTTTCTACCCTAATATTTGCTCGGACAGCGGAAGTTATTTTTATTCATTTTTTTAAAACGCTTCGTGCTACTTAGTTACTTTGCACCAATTAAAAAGAAATTTTTCATTCCCTTTCAAGTATTTGCTTAAATGGCAAAATGGACAAATGCAGTGGAAGGTATTATTTTCAACACGTATGATCCAGTAACTTATAAAAACGCTCGTTTTATTCCTGTTTTAATTGCAATATTTGTTCATCGATTGAACAGTGATTGTCAAGTGTTTTATTTTGCCCCGGCTCTTAATCAACGGGTACCACTTTAAAATTGAAATTCCGCGGTAATTGAATATTTATGGCGGCAAGCTTTCAACGTGCTTGTTTTTTTTTCCCCCCTTCTATTTCTCCCGAAGGAAAAACCGTGGCCACGCGATCGTCGACGTCTGTTTGTTGTTTGCGCCGTGACACGTGTGTTTTCGCGGCGGTATCGAGGGTGAAAGCATTTTTTCCAGCTGCATCCAGGAAAATATTTGTCGACGTGGGTCACCGTTATCATTCAGCTTTTTCCTTTCTTTTGCGCCATAAAGTCGTTCCGTTTTATTGGATTCGTTAAATGCGTCGCTCACTGCCTAACGAACGTAGAAATGGAATAAAGAAAGTGTAATAAAAAAACGCGTGCCTTTTAAATGGCTTGAAAGCGTAAAATATTTGAATATTTCACTATTCGGAAATGTTGCTCGAACCGTGTAATCTTTATACTTATCGACAGTTCCACATATAAATTTTACATTGTAGGTGCAATTTCTTTTGGTAAATTTTATGGAAAATTTTATATTTTATATTGTAAAATTGTAAATATTATTTTTTAACATTTTTTGTATAT
>NW_017100132.1:947501-977394 GCF_001263275.1 Habropoda laboriosa | reverse complement strand
ACAAATTTTCAATTATTTATTCTTTGTTTATTTTGCTTTAGTGCTTTCTGATTTATTCTCTAATTTGGAGATATCCTGTATATATTCTGAAAATTCATATTTTTATATTGATTTGTTTCTTGTCGAATTTTTAATATTTTTATCAAAGTGTGTCATTGGTAGAACATTGTAAAATATTGTTCAGAATAACCCCATTCTGAAGAGAAACTTCATTATTTCCTAAAAATTATATTACGAGATATAACATTATAACAGAATTACGTTCACATAAAAATTAATAGGATTTCCAACGAAACGAGGAAAACAATAAAACGAAATTCTGGAAACAAGTGGCTTTTATCGTTACCTAATAACATCACCGAGAAACAATTCCTATCTCATTCATACCCAAAGCCAAAAACGGAACGAAAACCAGTATACTCCCCGATAGTGAAGCGAACCACACAAGCAACGATAAATTCGCCCGCATTCAGTGAAACAAAGGCTGTAACAACGCTTCCTATCAAGCAAAGAAAAAGTTACAAAAAACCAACCACCTTCTGCCCCCAGTTTATCGACAGCACATAAAAAAGGAAAAATATCCTCGACGTTCACAAAGGACCAATTGTTCATTCGATTGTAACCGGTAAATAATAGTGAAATTCGATCCATGAAAGGACAAGGAAATCTAATACAGAACTTTATTTTTGCGAGAGTAATCAACTGTGACGGAAGCGTACGATCACAGTTCTCAAAGGGTTAATCCTCATTTTTCAATTCATAGTCAATTTTCAAAAAAATTCCCAAATAGATTTTGGTTACGTTCGTAATCACTTCGAACTTAATTCAGTACTTGGAACTCTTGAATCTCGAGTCTTGAGAGGTTTTGAGAGTCTTGGTGAGTATTCAATATTTTTCACGTGAGTTTTCAGTATTTCTAATATTTCATGTCAGTGACACTGCTTGGGCAAAGGCATTTAAAATACTCGCAAGATATTGAGTACTCACCAAGTTTTCAAGTCCTACCAAAATTTTCAAGACGTATCGAATCTGTAAAGACTCAAGACCTATCGAGACTCCAGACTCATCAAGACTCGAGACTCGAGATTCAAGACTCATCAAGACTCGAGACTCATCAAGACTCGAGACTCATCGAGACTTCAGACTCATCAAGACTCGAGACTCGAGGTTCAAGACTCATCAAGACACGAGACTCATCAAGACACGAGACTCATCAAGACTCGACACTCGAGGTTCAAGACTCATCGAGACTCGAGACTCATCGAGACTCGAGACTCATCGAGACTCGAGACTCATCGAGACTCGAGACTCATCGAGACTCGAGACTCATCGAGACTCGAGACTCATCGAGACTCGAGACTCATCGAGACTCGAGACTCATCGAGACTCGAGACTCATCGAGACTCGAGACTCATCGAGACTCGAGACTCATCGAGACTCGAGACTCATCGAGACTCGAGACTACTCGAGACTCAAGACTCATCAAGACTTGAGACTCAAAGACTCGAGACTCAAAAACTCAAGACTCACCAATACTCGAGTCTCGAGATTCATCAAGACTCATCAAAACTCGAGTTTCAAGAATCGAATCATGTTCGAAGTGATTCGAATTTTTCACCATGTGTACATGCATATTCGAAGTGTTTCAGAACACATCGCTATCAACCCTAAAGTGCAACCTATCTCTTTCTCCTCCGTAGAGATTCCCATACACCGAACCATTACACCTCTTTCTATTTTCACCAAAGTTCGGCTATCCATTTCTGATACACCCTGTATACACACGGTTGATCGTGTAAACTCGTGGAGCGAACGAGTGGGAATCGTCGATATAGCCGAGATTCACGGGGGTGGTATTGAAAATGTAGTCGAGTCCGGGGATCGTCGGCTATGACGAGAGGAGAAAGGGGATGTGAGTGGAGTGGAAATATATATAAAAAGGACAAGTGACCTATCGAAATCGATACCGGTGGCGTGTATTCATCGAGATCGAAACGCGAGTCTCCGAGCTAAAGGGGAACGTGTCGTAGGGATGAAAAATGGTGGCAACTGGTTTTTACACAGAACTCACTCACACCATCGGCCGTATCGTATATACGCTGGAGGGGTAAGGTTGGCTATTTTATTAGGGGAAATCGAGATAAAAGTAAAATATCGTGTAGTTGAATACGTTGCTTTGTTATAATACCGAGCCTTTAGCGAGGGAAAACGCGGCGGGGGTGGAGATCGAGTGGCTTTAGGGGACTGTGTTTTTGTGACGTGCAAGCTTCTTTCTCAAACTCTTTTCACGGTGCAGCTACGCGCATAAGGGTATTAGGCTGACGAAAATTGTACAGAGGAAGAAGAGGAGACATTAAATGCTTTATACTCGAAGTTTTCTTTTTTATCGAGGAATTTTTGCCTCTGTGATGATCATGACAATGGTACAATTTGTAAATTTATCGATTATTCACGAAGAATTATTGAGCATCGAACTGGGGGTCGTTTATGTCCAAGTCTAATTGTTTGACTATTTTATGCTTTCAAGAAATCTGAAAAAATTCTGGGACACTTAACAGAGTCTCAAGTCTCTTTACTTTCTAGCTGCAAATATTTTGATTCTAATTTGCAACATTTCAGTTGCATTGAAGCTTCATCATTTCCAAATGTTCATTTCAAAATTTCTATACAAATACGAACAAAAAAGTGTCAAGATATCTGTTAAATAATTCAGCAAAAAAATAACAGTTAATTGTAGCTAATAAAATTCTACCGGAGAAAGACAAAGGATTAAAATTCGAACTTCCAATTTTCTCAATATCATTTCTCCTTCGTAGATTCGTTCGATTCGACGTTTCTTTTTCTCTTCTCACATCCCTCATTCGTCTGCAGACGAGGGTGGCGACCAATTAAACGAACAGCAGGCTCCTTTGCTTCTTTCGCTGTTTCGTCCATCAGTCTTCGCCGGCGATCGGTGTTCATTTATAGAATCGTCGATATCCTTTACCACGGATAATTGAAAAACGAAAGACGAGCCGCGCTCTCGATTTTTCTTCGCCTGTCTCTACACGCGAATTTCCTCTCCACGGATCGTTGCTTCCTCTCCTCGGGGCGCAATTAATTCAATTCGACGGGAAATCAGACCAAAGCGCTCTTTTGCGTTCGACTCTTTCACGTTCGACTTGTTCAAGTTTCCTCCGCTTGTTTTTTCCTCTCTCTCTCTCTCTCTCTCTTGTTCATTCTCCGCTCTGTCAACAATACTTGTGATCTGTTTCTGAACAATTGACGAACCTCGGTGTTTCTTTCGACGAGTGAAAACCATTGACTTGTGTGTGTTAGAATTTTCAGAAAAGTTAAAAATAAGCAGAGTAAAGTGGTACGTTAAAAATGAACAATCATATCGAAATCAATCGTAATGGATTTTACCATTTACCGGTAACATACGTGATTCTCATTGCAAATTGACATTAAAATGAAATTGGGCAAAATTAGCAACTTTCGAAAAAGAGTGATCGTTTCCGAATTTATTTTTCTACATGTATGCGTCTATTTGCATCGACACGAATCCAATTTTCCAATCACCTTTCACTTATATGAAAATTCACTTGTGGAAAGTCGCTAATGGTTCATTTTCATCCGGCTACTAGTTCCAGTGTCAAAGAAGCGAGAGTATTGTCATATTTTCCACATTCGAAGAATCGATCGAAATTTTATCATACGAAAGAAAAGAGAAGAAGAAGCTTTGTTTCTTCCTTCTCTAAGCTTTTTCAATATTTAGGAAAGTAATTGGAGGCAGTGAGAGCAAGAAATTCTAAATGTTCGTCTTCACAAAAGAAGAACGAATATACTTGAGATCTCCTGAAAACAGCTCTCTGTGCACTTCACGGACGCGCTGGAGTGCATTTGTCGCAAAAAGGCGGCGGCACGATCCTCGCTTATCTACGGTGCTGGTCCGTCTCCAAAGAAAGGAATCTGGGTTTTCGGTTGCGGGATGGAAACGTGCCCGAAGGGCGGAAGTTACGCTGGCGGGGGTGGAAAGAGAATAAGAGACGGGAATCTACTTGGAATTCTAATGGGGATGCGGGCATCGCGCCGCCTGTTGCGTCTTGACACGTGCTCGCTCTGTCCGAATGCGAGTTTCGCTCACATTTTTAAACGAAACTGTTGATTAATTTTGTACACATTCGATATTGCTACTTTTTGTTTTACGAGAAAACAGAGACACGTTGAACCAACGTGCATAGTTTTTCAGAAAATGAATCTAAATTTTTAATTATTATTTTTTTTTTTCTTCTTTTTTGTTGGACTAGAGGAAATTCTCTAGGTTACCGACGGTCGAGCACCTAGATGGTCTGCGGTGTCTCGTGGAATGCCTCGGGTGACTATTCAATTGTTCTTGGAGAGAGTCGTGCGTTGCACGTTTTATATTTCGTATAATGGAACTTCTTTGCAATAAATGTTTGTGTTTGTGTTATCACCATACAACTGCGTCTTGCTACTTTTCCTGCACTTGAACCTCGCGCTTAACATTTTTACTGTGGGATAATTAAAAACTTATTTTGCACCAGATATCCGCATCGTTATCTGGTATCTTAATTTATCGCTGTCTGTGGTCGTTAATTAATTTTCTTGACACTGTTTTTGTTTTCAGGTGCAATGCAAATATTTTTGCATTTCATGCGAATAAAAAATCTTTCTCTTTATCTGCTATTTTTACAATTTTCTAATTAATAATAATAGTTTGTTGTAGGTAACATCGTAAAATAGTGAAGATAAATTTTGAATTATCAAGGGAACTTAACTTTAAATTCAGTTTTAGAAAAACTATATTATTTACTTATAAATTATTCAAAAAAATCATAAATTATAAATAATTAAATAGATTGCAAACTATATAACAGCCGTAAAAACTATATTACGGAAGAAATAAATAAATCGTGAATACATTTAATTACTTCTTTTTTTCCTATCCATTTGGCAACATTGCAAAGTAGCGAACTTTTAATCTTAGTATCTACACAGAGCTACAGAATACAGATCCTTTAATCATAAAGGAGATACAATTTATTTTAAATATAACTGACGTACTCGTACGGTTACAGCAGATATAAAAGGTTCGAAAATTACACGAATTCATTTTTCGCGCGAAAAGTCGTCTAAAGGCAACGCTGAACTCTCCCACCACCGATCTAGAGCGCGGCAATAGCCGGACACTACCGAGCCGCGACGGAAACGTGCGAGTCTCGGCATGACATCGACCGGTTACACGCCGTCACTCTGTTCGCGCGCGTTCAGTTTTATTTATCTCCGGAATTCGGATACGTCGTGAACTGCCTTGTGATTCAACGTAATGGCAAAAAATACTTGGTTCGTGGATTCTTCTATGTGACCCGTGTTTTCTCGTGTTTTCATCTGTTATTGGTGTTTCCAACCTGTGGACGCTCGAAAGATCCATGAGCATGCGCAACAGCTTGAAAAGCGAAACTTACGACAAGAAACGATACAGATTCCTGTTAGACGTGTTGTCCGTACGAGTAAGTTTCGCTTTTCGTTATCGTTGTTCGTAGTTTATTCAACGTAATACCACGATAAGGTAGGTGTTTCCATTGATTCGTTGGAATCGTGGATCGCGTGCTATATTTCAACATGGCGCCGGTGTATAAACTGCGTGACGCAATTGGTTGGTTGCATTTGTAAATGTGGTTTTTTTATCACGAGGAATTAATGCTGCGTAATTCAGTTATACACGGTGGCTATTCAAAAATTTAATACATTTGATTTATTTTCATTTCATTTCGAAACGAGCCACTCTATATTTCTATATCGATACTTGTTGATTGTAATTATTCAAAATATCCATCTGAAGATGCTTCGTTAAGAATTCATTAGAATAATTTCACATTTTGGAGAGGTTAAATTCAGTTTCGTTACTTTGCAAATTTTCTGCTCATATTTCATTCCTTAGAGTAAAATATTAAAAATTGATTAGTACGATAATTAACGAGAATTGCACGTTTCGCAATGAAGAATTTTCTACTACGTCTATGTAAGAATTTTACGAAGATTCAGTTTGATCTGGTTCAGAGGCATTCCGTGGTACGAGCGACACAAATTTTGTAAACAGAACGCGACCGGGAATACCCCTCGCGTGACCACGGAACTTTTCCAAGAAATTACTCGGCGATATTTACCCTTGTTTTTATACTTACCGCGTACCGTCTTAGTTGAACCGTTTAACTTTAAATATTCTGTATTAAGTGAATAATACGTCGCTCAGAAAATATCGAATAGTTTTATATAGAAAAACTTCTTTTTCCTTAAAGCAATTAAATTCATATCCAACACTTCTTAAAATTCTTTCAAAGTGTTGGAAAAAAGTGCGCAGAGTGTTCCATCTAAAAATACCCAGATGTTCTCGTTGCGGTGTAATTCGACTAAAGCTGTACAGGGTGTTCTATTTTAAAATTCCCAAATTTTCGTAAGTCAATACAACTCTTCCTATTCCAATATAATTCAAGTAAACCTATAACAGGACACTCGGTTTAAAACTATTAAAATTTTCATAAATCAGTAGGAAATATAATACAAATTAAGTTCCACCGACGTCGCTTTTTGGGTCAAATTTAATCAACCGAAAATTACAAATGCAGAATTTCTACGTTGTTCTTTTTTTTTTATCGCGTTATACGGAGGCAGTAGCGATTTTTTCAACGCGTTGTACGACGTTCCGCTGTAATATTTTTCATTATAATGTAATTCAACCGGAACTATACTGGGCGTTCCACTTTAAAATACCAAACTTTTCCCAAATCGGTATAACACTTCTCATTGCAGTGCATTATAATTCAACCGAAACTATACCGGGCGTTCCACTTTAAAATACCAAAATTTTCCCAAATCGGTATAACACTTCTCATTGCAGTGCATTATAATTCAACCGGAACTATACCGGGCGTTCCATTTTAAAATACCAAAACTTTCCCAAATCACAACAACGCTTTTCATCGCATTGTATTATAATTAAACTTGAAACTATACCGGGCGTACCATTTTAAAATATCAAATAATTTCTCCCCGAGAGAAATCTTCGCCGATTGTCTCCTATATTTGTCCATCGGCTTTCTCGAAACAATTTGATCGTCTAGCGCACAGTGTGTGCGCGTGTGTGCGTACACGCGACAAAGGAGCGGAGATTTCTCACGTGGCGCCTGTAGGTCGGAGTCTAGCCAGATTTTCGATCGCGTTAGCGAAAATTGAATCGAGCAGCGACGACAAAAGGGGCAGGGGACACGCGTGAGTGCAGATCCTGCAGAGAGGTGCACACCGTCGTGTATACGGGGCAGGATGGAACAGGATAAACAGGACGATATCGATGGGAATCCCTTCTCCACGGACCATAGCTGGTTCTCCTCGAATAATGCGACAGCTGATTTTTATTATTGGGACAGGATCGAATGCCCCTCGCGTGTTTGAACGGTGCACCGCTCTGGAGCTTGTTTGTCGCTGCATGTCGCGGTGCATTCCTTCGAGGGAAATACGGGATGGTGCGGCATTTCGTTCGAGCTACAGTGACGTAATAGTTGGATCCACGTTTTTGCCCGATATGGTAATTCATCGTTCAGTATTTTCCGTTATTTCACTGTTCATTCTGACTTTAATCGTTGTTTCTTTCTTTTGCTAAATTTATAAGACAAATGTAACCCTTTGCACTCGAAGTTTTTTTTTCATTCATATTACCAGCAACTCGAAGCAATTTCAGTTGCAGATCATATTCACATATAAGTAAATGATATGCGCATTAAAAGAAAAGTCATTGTTGTATGTTATTGTTTTTCTTAATTGATTATGGATACAAATGTTATAATATATAAAAAGAAACAAAAAATTATAAAATTATTACATTTTGTAATCGTCCAAGGTGTGATACCTCTCTAAGCAATCGCCAGTATGTAATCTTGGCTTTTCTATACAGGTATCACAAAAATAATGTGGTTGGTGACCGTCTTTTGTCACCAAGAGCGGAATTGCAACGAGATTGCCAAGAGATTTTTCTGATGAAAATGATATCAAACACGATATAATTTGAACAACATTTACTTATTCACTGTCACGCCAGAGAGTGAACGCGTTGATGTTATTTTCATCAGAAAAATCTGATCAATATGTTAAGAAAAATTTCGGGATAAAAAAAAACGTAAAATTAAAAAAGTTGGTATTTAAATCGCTTGGTCTCCTCGACTCACGTTTCATCCTTATCTTTTATTCGCTGTCCTTGTCTACGTTCGGCAAACTACAAAGGCGAGCGCGAGGCTCGAAAACGTAGTCCGTGACTCTACAAGTGTCAGGTTTAGCTTCCTTGCGGACTGACACTTGTAGAGACATTACTGTATACCTTTAAGGCTCGATGCAAGGAGAAAATCTTTTTTAAAAATTTATACATTTATTGCACGTACTAACACTCGTAAATTATTGTGAATTATACAATTTCGAGAAATGGATTGTTCTAATAGAAACGAAGTGATTTTGTTTCAAACACAGAGAACCACTAGTGAAAGTAATATGAAACGGTGGTTTCATAGCAAAATTCTGTAGTAACACTTAGAGAGAATTCAATTTTTCCTTTCGAACCATTTAAAAATTAGTGTAAACCATTTTGTTAGAGCTTCGTTGGCACGATTTATGGCACGACCGTACCGAACGGCTATTTTTTGCCGATTCTTGAGAGTTTCATTTACGACCTCGCTATATCGTGGCCCCAACTATAATTTTCAGAATTATCTGCCAATCAGCGTGTCTTTAGTTGGACGCGTCTCGAAGACGCTCAAGACGAAAAAACGAGAGTCAGTTCAGCCAAGAACAGCAGCAAGTTACCACTTAGAATCCTGGTAGAATATATAGTCTATTTCTTGAAGTCCAGTGCGACGTGGAAAATAAATAGAATTTGTTCCCTGAAGATATCGGGGTGGTCCTTCGAGAAGTCAAATAAAAATAAAGTCGGCACACCACGTGCAAACTCAACAAGGCTCGACAATAGATTTGCGAATCATTACCACGAGCATAAACACATTTATTTCACTGTGACTTTATTTAACACTTAGAAATATATTCTAAAAAGCAGTAAAATACAAGAAAGAAAAATTGTACAATTGAACTTTGCTAAAATGAATGAAAATTATGACTAACCCAGGATTAAGTAAGTTAGTAATTTAGTTGTCCGTTTATTGAAAAATTTGCTACTATAGCGAGACGTATTTTCAAAGTCCCCAATTTTACCTAATAAATTAATTAATTTAACACATTTTTCTTATTTTATTAACACGAGCTTTACTTTTCATGTAATTCTACATTTTCACTCCTAGTAATTTATCCAACAACGGCATACAATTTGAGTACCACGAAATTTCATAGTCCTCTTCTATTTCCGAAACTGAAAGTTCATATTTAGTCTCAGTCTGCAGAATAGAACGGACAAAAAGATATTGGCACTAATTTGTCAATTTGTAGAAATAGTCCTCTCTAAGTAGAATTAATTGGACCGTTGAAATAGCTCGATTGATACCGTTGAAACACAAAAATCTAGGATTCGTTCATATTGATCGCGACACCGATGGAAATCCGGTGTCAAATAAATATTTGATTTTACTGAAATAAACGGTCGCCGATTTCCATTTCGAAACATTTTGTTCTAGAAATGCTGTGATTCTTTGAAAAATGATCAACGTTCGATCAATTATCCCACGAAGAATGAATTATGCAGAAAATCGTATTTTCGAACCTTTCACGTTCACGTCGATATAAAACTGTCTACTTTTGTTAGAGTTGCGGTTAAAATTGACTTCCGTTTGCGTTATAATATTCATCTCGCGATCAGAATGAAAACGGATAATGGAATCTTGGATCTTTGGCTTTCGCGACTTTAGAAGCGCAGAAATCTTGTTATACACCGTGATAAAAATAATTCACCCGAACTTTCATTTGATTCCCCGTTAAATTATCCCCGCAGTAATCTCGTTCCTTTGTTTTACATTGCTTTTAGAAACAACTATGCAGAAACAATAATGCGTTTTACCGGCTTGGTTGTGCGCCGCACCATGTTAAAATGCGAAACTTTAATGCACCGAAAATTTTCTGGGGAAACTCGCTTAAGTTACAGCGCTGTTATTATCAAATAATTATTATTACATTACGTTATATTTATGTCTGCATTTGAATTTCAGCAGATACGATTTTCTTGTCATTCTTTATTTTAAAAAGTGTTTTCTAGGCGTTTGATCACTAACATTATCGTGTGCTTCTTTAAATCATTTTTCTACCCGAGAATTTCGTTATTGTTATCGTATTGTTGTGTCTTTTTACACTTTTACTAACATGGAGAAATAGGAAAAGCGTATTGGCAGCTTCAAGAATTTTTTAATATTTTTGGAAGTAAATGTTTCAAAGCAACGGAATTTCATTTTGCAATTCTTAATTCATAAATCATTTGTTATCCGTAGGATTGACTGAAAGTTGCGTATTTAACTTAATTCTTCCGTGAGAAAATTACTATTTAGAGAATTTATGATTTTTAGAGAATTTATTATTTATCTAGCTAAATTGAAATTAACGTTTGCCCGAGTACGCAAATGGTACGCATAGAATTATGCTGTCTAACTAGATTATTCAGAATTTAACTAATCTTTATTCCAGGAAAAAGAACCAAACAAAATTTCTGTACATTCTAATTACAAAAACTTGCGCGTAAAGGCGATCATAAAATCCTTCGAACCTCGTACAAAAACCGAACAGTGCTACGAACATAAGTATTTCAAATGCCAAGTGAAATGCGTGCAATTTTGTTCATAAATATTCGGTCACCTGTTGAATGTGAATCAAACCTAAACAGTCATTACAAAGTTATTGAGATTCTAAAAAAGATAATTCTGTCTGAAATTTGCAGTGCAATGAGTTACGTGCAAAAATTGTCGAGAAGTTGAGTTTGAAGGTAAGTTTTGTAGGTCGTTGAACTTGTCTCTGTAACCATTTTCATATTATATAAAAAAAATGACAGCTGTCGTGATATCATTTTGGAAGTGACGTGGTGTAAAAATAATTATTACACTAAGGTTGCTTAACAGAAATATGTATTTATTTAAATCAGATAACGCTTAAACTGTTTTTAATGTATAGGCGACACGATGCATGTGGTAAGAATGTCCACGGCAAAAAGCCTCGTGCCTTTTTCGGGGCTCCCTTAACACGTTATGCGCGGCGTCAGTCCGTGGTGACTGACAGTGAACTTTCCGTTTAGGCGGCATCGGTCCGTGGGGACTGACAGTGAACTTTTCGTTTTGGTGGCGTCGGTCCGTGGGACCGACCCGGATTGGTATTTCTTCGTCTGAATGCCGTGTGAGCGCATTAGTTATCTTCTGTTTATACTCTACAACCGAACAGCTCGCGAAATGACCGCCGCTGTGTGCCGCCTGAACGGGAAGCAGAGCGAAATCGGCTCCGCGTTCAACGTGTTAAGCCCATTTTCCCCTAGGAAAGTCCCAGGAAGTGGGGGCGCGGGCCTACGCTGCCAAGGCAATACTCTTGTCCTCGAGGACGAAGGAACCTTCGCCTCGAGGGCCAGGAGTCGCCAGGCCTAGGTACGCAGGCCCCCCCGTGACGGTCGCCACATCATCATTACGCGAAAACCATTGCAAATTAAAAAAAATTCTATTCTCGTCCTCTTCTATTATATTTTTCTCACAAATCTATCACTTACGAGAGAAATTAACTCGATTTTCCGCGGGCATGGTAGTCTTATTGTTCGGAATTATTTTTTGGTAGCGCGCGCTCGGTCGATTATTGCCTAAAAAGCGTATAAATATTATTCAAACGAGTTTGTTTAAGCTGTGTGCATATTTTTTTCCCGCCCGTTTCTGCGGGCAAAGGATCCACAGAGAGTTTGGAAGGTAAAAACGCCTTGCCGGGAATATCCCGACCGCAAAGAGTTAATAGCGCGGGCACCCAAATTGCATAAATTAAATTACACAAGAAATGTAATTTAAATCGTACTATTTAAATAATACTTATAGCCTATGTCTTCAAAACAGAAGACACAGAAGGCTGTTGTGTGTTGATAATACAAAAACCGAAGGAAAATTCCAGCTTCCATGGCCGGAAACGACTAGGTATAAGTAGCCCGGTGAAATAATCGCGTCGCTTTTATCGCCATGGAATATTTCATCGCGCTTTGGGACTCTAAACTCGCGTGATGTCTCCTTTAACGAGCAGATACGACCGCGTAATGGATCCAAGCCATTGGCCAAGCTTTTCCTCATTTACAACCGCCTCTAACGCACACACCAGCCTCCTCTGACTCGTTGAACAGCCATGATATAAAGATTATCGGCGCGATAAAACGTTCCAGACGTATCGCTAGTGCAAAAACCGCGGCCAGTCTGGTTTATAATTGTTGCGTTCGTTATCGTGAATGGGTTTTTTGCGAGATTCCCGGTTGTTGTGGCAATTGGACGTTTGATCGCGCAAAATGCCTCGGAAGAAGTCGATTAGATGTAGTAGAACATATATATTTAGTTTTGACCTAGACGTTACTTTTTGTGACACAGGGTGTTAAGATGGAATTTGGAATCTTCAAGAATTTTACGAGATATTGTCAGAATTCTTTTTTTTTTTTTTTAGGACTTTGTTAGCATTTAACCCTCGTACGACGAATGCAGGGTCATTTTGGCTCAACAGCGATAAAGTCAGATTACGTTTGGTGCGGGGAATACACCTGTTTTACGTATCAAATGTAAATAAACAAGAAAAATATAGAATGTATACAGTTGAAAGTATGCATATTTACACACAATTCCGTCTTGAAACCCGTGTACGATAGAAATTTTTCTATGGGTCAAAATGACCCTGCATTCGTCTCCCGCGTCCGTTTAAAGCCTTCCGAGGGTCAAATGCAGTTTTTGAATTTTTCAGAAATATTTTCGAGGTGATAGAAAGTGATACCGGATTAGTCTAGGTGCAGATAATACCTTTTAGACTATTTTGTACAAAAGAGAATCTTTTTTAAAATGTACTGAAAAATATCCAAGAAGGATTTCAGATTCTTTCTTCGAGAAGAATTATTATTATTTATAACTATGCACGGAGGAAAATACGAAAAATAGTGGAACGATGATAAAGTTCGGTAAAACGAAGGGAAAAACAGTGCGCAAAATGGTGTAGAAAGCGACGGTCCTCCGTGGCGGGGCATTTTCTAACGGAATTGGAATGTTGACTTCCGGTTGGCGGAGCGCATCCTCCCTCGTTATCAGCCGGTGGGAGGAGGTCACGGTGCCCATTTCCTACAAGCGATTTTCCGCGAATTGCCTCCATTATGTCCAATTATCGGCTCGGATGAAGGAAGACGTATTCTCGACGAGAGAGCCTGGCTGAACGCTGCGGAAGGGAAGGGGAAAGGGAGATTTTTATCATCCTTTGGGGCTGAAAGCGCGAGATCGTGCTCATAAAAATGTCATAAAGAATTCGTGTGGACTAAAATAGGAATGGACTAGGAATGACTGAAACGTTGTTATAAATATTAATAGAATTAGCGTGTCGAATATTACAGTTTTTATAAGTCCAACTTGAAATCACTCTTTCTCTGTTATTCCTGAAAAGTAAGTAGGAAATCTTGATGAAAATTGGTTCTGAAATATTTTTTCATTTTTGTGTATTCCAAAAGTATGTGCTTTAATTTAGCTTCGTCATTATTACAATATCTTCTTGTATAATAGAATCATCGTACGACAATCTTTCTAACCCATGCTAAGAGCTCACTTAAGCATTGATTTTACACTTAACGTTAATTTTCATTGTTGTAATTAATTTTGCGGTATTTTTGTTCTTTTATAAATGTCCATGTGTACTTTTTATATTCCTGTAGTTCGTCTGTTTATATTATTGCCTAATGTTTTTCAAGCTGCTTTTCATTTTGTACGAGTTTCTTTCTCAGAGTATCATATTGGTTACTGTTTTGTTCATGGTAGATCGACATTTCACGGCTAACCAAACAGTTCTATCACTGTGTTAACCGTTTTAATGTCACTGGGTCTCCGATGACCCGGCCACAGGAACCCAACGGTTAGTCCTTCTAACAAAAGGTGCAAAAAGAGAAAAAAGAAACAAATATCAGCGTCCAGATTGAAGTTGACGATGCACGAGTAGAAAAAGCGTAGACGCCGGAACACGTTGTCCAGGTATAAGAAGAGGTCCTCGAGGTTGTCGCGGAGAGCGGTTGAACGGCCCTCGAAGCGAACCTTGTTTGCAGCGTGGCCTAAGCTGCCTTTGCCAGCGGGGGAAACGTCGGCCAATTAAGCCTCTTCTTCTCTGCGATCGACAGGCACTCGCGTGCCGCGTCGCTTCGCCCTCGACATCTCGAGTGTCTCATTTGATAGCCTCTTCTTCGGAATTGCTCGCGTCGAACTTCCCAACTCGGGGTGTTTTTTTCGAACTTCTCCTCCTCTTCTGTATTTTGCTCATTCTTTCTTTCGTCTGTTTTTTCTGTTTGTTTGGTGTAGGTGTGTGATAGTTCAGCCTTCGTTCTACTATCTCAGGTGTAATTTAATTTTTGTCGACGAATGTTTTTGTGTAATTGATTTTGACGCAGCGCGATCACGCTGCTCGTATTCTACGTCGAAAAATGCCACCGTAACGAGCCACGAAGTTGAAATTTTGTTCTACTTTTTTAGAAGAAACTGAAGAGAAACCCTACGCGTAATCAATTTTGCCTTTATTTGGTGTTATCTTCAAAACAAAATTTTTGACATTTTTCGAAATCAAATGGATCAAATGGGCAGATTTCTGAAATATGTGTAGTATCGGGGCCTCCGTACCCAAAAAATAGGAAACCGGCAAGGGACAATAGAGAGGGAGTGGTTGGCGTAGCGCGCAAAGCCTCGGCTTGCTAAGCCGAAGGTCTCGGGTTCGATTCCCGTTGGGTCACTCAGTATTTTTTCCGTCGGTTCCTACATATGAAATATGAAAGGATGCGAATTTAGAAGTTGTCATTCTAAAGGGACGTGATAAAAGAGTTTTTCTCGGAAACTATAAAATATTAGATAATGTTTAATTATCGTTGAAGTAATTAAGTGATATTACTCTGTTAAATCTTAGTTAAAAACCAGGAAGTACCTTGTTCAATGAAATATTTCAATTTATACTTGTCACTCTAAGTGAGATCGATTAATGAAATTCAAGTTACATCCAAGTTAAGTTACAGGTAGATTAACCTACTGAGGTATTATTCCATGAGGTGTCTCTCTAAGATTTCAATCAGCTGACATGCTGAAGCTTATTCGAGTCTTAAGAATATTCTAAAACGACATCATTAACAAGAAATCCCAATTAGTCACACGAGACATTCCTAACTAGCCAACTAAATACCTCAGCCGGCACATACTTCAGCCATAAGAGAACAGAAATGCCTCACGAGACATGCAGTATGTAACAGAAGTTCCCAGACTCAGATTGCAAGAATGTTTCATTTATGTATTGGCATTTCTTTTATTTGAGTTTAAACGTTTTTAACATTTGACTAATTTTAAACAAAATTAGAGGAAAAAAGCTACTGTCTTTTATTCCACCACAATAAATTATTAAACTTTTGTTGCTTACTTGTCAAGATCAGACATTTCAATCCTAAATCACCTACTTAACCATCATAAAATTCTTTTCCACCAAATATTTAGCATTAATTCCATCAAAATTTAAATTAAAGTTTAAAATACAATCTCAAATCAGACCTAATCAAAACTCACGTCACATCTAATTGATATCTAATTTTATAAGAATATGAACTGTTAATAGACGCATACAGACGAATGTATAAAAGTATTACATTAATTTCGTTTCGTACATTGTTCTTCTTAATTAAAATGCATCGTTACTTAAAAATTCCTGACTAATGCAGCTGAAAACCTTATAAAACAACTTATTAATCTGTCGTTGATGTGATTAATATTGCATCCCACAATTGCAGCTCGCAAAGTTGTAAAATGAAAATCATTCGTAAAGGTGTTCCTTTAGGGGATCGATTAATAACACGAATTGGCCTTTGCAACGTTTATTTAGATTTGATCCCGATAACAGTAGATTATTCAACTGCAATAAGCTTTCAGCTCGTTATTTCAGTCGAAGAGGTTAAGTAAAAATTTACGATACACTTATTCAAAGATCCAATACAAGGGAGCAGCATCCTTAAGGTGATTAGCCAGAATTTATATCTCCAGATCGGCGTATTTTTCTTTCCGCGCGAGAACAACAATAAACGTCAGATCGTGTCAGTCTTGTTTCACTCAAATTTCCTCCAATTTATCGTTCAATCGTCCTTCGAGAGGCTCGGAGCAAAAAGGGTGAAGTGCAAATAAGTGTATCCAATCTTATCGTCGTTTTGCGTGAAAAAAGTGTCGAGAGTCGAGCAAGAAATGACATCTGAGGGCAGGCAGCGGCAAAATAGTTGCGGTCTTTTGTTTCAGGGCCTGTGGCCGCGTGGCTCGCCTAGACGAGTTAGTCTAAAGTCTTATGTCTTGTATTGTACGTCGTCTCATAACATAAAAGAACCGTTTAATAAATATAACAAAATGTATTAGATTTTTGAACGAATTTATTGTGATCAGTGTTGAACAGGTGTTTAATTACACACATAAGAGCGTGGCAGAGAAAATATTTGGATAATAGTAGATTTTGTAGGAGAAGTCCAAAGTGTTTTCTCAAAAAATTAGATTGTTAATATTTTGGAATTTTTTTGTTACTAATATTTTCATTTTTCTGTGTACCTCCTGATAGTAAATTTCTCATAAATATCATCGTTGTTTCATTTCCATTGTACAAAATTATTTGCTAATGTGAAAATTTAAAAAATGATGATCAAAACACCGAGGATTCGGTAACATTTAATTTTCGTTAATCGAATTTTAAAATACAGTGCTCGAAATGATGTGTAGAATTTTCCCTCGACAAATCTTCTACCGGAAGATAAATGATAGGGAAACGATATTCAATCCGCCGCGTGAATTTTTCCGCGAAGCACTGTGTGACAGGCAAATCGACGTCTACAATATCGGGGCACCTACAAATTTTTGATTATGTATCGTTCACAAATATATTCCTCGTGATTTATTAACTGTCAGTTAGGGGGAGCCAATTTTTTTATAAATATCATAGCGTGCAATTTCTCCGATCCGTCTGATATCCATGGAAAAGAAGAAAGAGAAGAACGAAACAGCAGACAGTTTGTCAGGCGAAAAATATTCTCCATTCTGTTTAACATCCCAGATATAAAAAATAGAAATAAATGTGTCGAGCGAATAATTAATATACAATTAATAAATTAGAAAAAAGTAATTTTCTCTTAACGACAATAGCAATAATGCTTTTTAATTCCAGGGGAAAATAATTAAAGTTATTAAATGAGTAATTAACACTGCTGTCGGGCTATTTTTCGCGCGTCTTATATCTGTGGCGGGCAAACCCGAGCAAATTCACAAAGTGAAAAAATAGAAATCAATTTTATCTTGTTGCGAGTCACTACTAGATAAAATACGAAAACGATTGCGATTTTTCACAGGCACTGTTCGGTACCGAACGTGACAATGGACGCCTAAACCGTTATCCTTTTCGGCTTTATGACACGTACGATCTGTCCAAGCTGCTTTTGAGTGCCTCCCTTTTTTCTAATCGCTTCATTAACACCTTTCTCGAGGACGAGGCACAGAAGGTGTTTATGGTTATTGAACCTTTACGTTTCGCTCGGCACACGCCCTTCTGGTGCCCATCCGTTTCCCTCAGTAGCTAATGACTTGTCGTAAAGCCACACTCGCAACACGAAAATTCAAAATCCCGTTAGGACCAATTGCCACGTGGGTCCTAGTCCCCGGTCGCGATCATGCCTCACTCCGTCATCTCGGAAATTCCGGAGTGGGCTGAATGCTCGCGGCTCGGGGAGGACGACCCTTAAAAATCGAACCTCAAGGATTGGTCCCACGACAACACACCCCAATCACTCTTTTCTGTATAAAGGCAACATTTTTGTTTACGAAAAACAGTCACACTGGCACACACCTCGACCACATTGAACCAGTTAATATTTGTTTAACCTTTTAGCTACTGTACGCCACTATAGTGGCTTTCGCGAATGTCATCTTTTTGAACGGTACGCCACTATAGTGGCTCATTCCGTCTCTGTTTCAAAGTATATCATACACAATTGTATTATTAATTATTATGTATAAGAAGAGACGACACTAAATAGACACAAATCGCAGTGCTATGTTGTTTACGCGCAGTCCGCGTCGAACATTACCGTACAGAGATACAGCTCCGCGGAAAGTTCTGCCGTAGCTAAAAGGTTAATATTTGTTATTAAATATATGAATAAAACCAATAGTGCATTGTCATTCAATTAAGAACCCCTTTGCCTCATTAGTTCTGAGACAATGTTCATTTCGTGTAAACATTATCGCGTCCAGTGCTTCGTGATTTACTACAATTCTTTAGAATTGTAAGGGTTGCACGGAACAGGCACAATGTCGCTATCTTCTGAGTAATAACTGTCCGAAAACTCACTGTCGTTGCAAGGATAATCTGACGATGTATCAGCAAATATTTCGTTTTCATCTTTTTCAATATCGCTGAAAATTGCCGAAATGGATAAATTTATGAAAACACGGTAAAAACTCCGTCTTTCTGTGGGATTCGAGAGAGTAGCGTGAGTCGTACGAGACTCGTCCTGACAAATCTCCCGCTGTCGATACACTTCGGACTAGAAAACTAGTCTCCCGGCAGCAAAGTGTTAATAAAAAAGTAAAAAATAAATAATTTTCTTTCAGTAACAATGACAATAATGTTTTTTACTTACGAACGAGACAATCGAAGTAATTAACTAAAAAATTAAAAAACTAAATATTCTTCTCCTAATAACAATAATAACAATAATCCCTTTTGTCCATATTCCGCTTGTTCGATTAAATGTAATTGAACAACGTAATTATATAAATAGGAGGAAACGTATTATGCGGCAATTAAAAAGTAACGATTCGAATCTTGTGTATGCGTGTATATATATATATAGTACAATGAAATTATGCGAAACGATGCCTTCATTATGCATTGTACACGCGCGCTCGATTATCGAATAATACACGAATATAATACGCCATTACACAAGGGAGGGAATGGAGACCGATTACTTCGCATTCAAGTCGTACAATCTCGTCGTGAAATCTCTCGAAAGTAAAACAAGATTTAATCCGTTCCGCCATTATTCCTTGGCATGATAATTCGTGGTCCACGTTATCCTTCTATTTGCATTCGATACTCGTCTTCGAGATAGCTGAAATATTAATGGAAAATGTCGCGTCAGTTTTGTATTCATTTTTCATGCTGGACAAATTTGGTAACTGTGATTCGAATCATTTCGGATATATTGCTCGAGAATTTTCCGATAAATTTGTTCACTATTTTAAAATTTGTGAAACAGTTCGCTCAATTTTGTGTTGTTTCTTTGAAAATTCTATTTATAGTGTAAAGTAGTAATTGTATGGATTGGAATATGCTTGTGAAGGGTATTTGTTTGAAATTGAAATTGTTGCCGAAGCCTTAGTATCATTAAATTATAATTCAGTCTAATCCAACTTTCAAATGATTCAACTAAACAATTTTTACGATAAAAATAAAATTTCCTCTTGTTTCGATGAAGATTTAAATAATGGTATCGTAAAAAATATTTCTCCAATAAAATATCCATTATACTAAATAGAAAAACAAAACGAAGTCTTTCCTTTCCCCATGTACAGTAATTATACATATATTTTAATAAATATTTTTATTTTATCATCTTCCAATTTTATTTCAAATTTTAATCCACGCGTGTGCCCCCGAGTTAACAATCACACAAACTACCAATCTTCTTCCTCCATCTTTCATACCCAACAAACATCCAAGCAGAAACGAATTCCTCACATAAAAGGACATCCTTACGAAACTTTTCCATGCTCGAACCGCGAGCAATCAAGTTGCATTCGCTTCTTTGGGCTGCCTTTTAAAATTCCATTAGCCCTCGTTAAAACGTCGGAGGCTCTCTCGGTGCACGCGTACAGGCCACTTCCGGTTTCATTCTTCCCCTTCACGCGCCGCGGTACAAGCAACGAAACTTTTTCGCTTCGCTTTCGTGTATACGTTTAAATCGAAAGGTAGCCGCGGGCAGAATTTTCAATCATGGCTCAATCTAGTCGAGTCTCCTCCTCCCCTCCGTTTCCACCCTTTCGCCCTGTTCTTTCGTCTCTCTCCTTCATCTTCCTTCTAACCTCGCCGACTGGGTTCTCCCTTTATTCGAGAGGTTTGGCCGGGTTTAACCGTTCGGAAAATGCGCTCTCCTTACTGAGTTAGGGGAGACAGATACTTCTGCACGCTCTGTAATCCCCTTTCTACGTTTCTTTTTCCGCGGTTCGACGAGAGGAGGAAGCTGAAGCGTTGTTAGAAGCTCTGGTTCGATGAGAGAGAGGGTTTCCCTTTGTTCAGGAATTGTAGGAACGTTTGGTTTGTAAGTATGACGGAACTTACGTGATGATACTGATTGTAACGATTTTAACACTTACCCAACCGAATGGGGAGATCTCCCCGCTGTGAAGTAGGTCGCTGCATGACCGACCGGGGAGATTTCTCACTTTTCTCTTAGCAACGCGTTGTCCTTTATCATGTTTACTTTTTCTTTTATTATCTATAAGTCTGCCTTGAACTGGAGCTGCTCGCAATTCGTAAAATACCTTTTCTGCTTTTGTGAAACGCAAACAGCGTACGGTCAGGTAGCGGTTGGCTAAGTGTTAAGGGGTTAAACCACTCTGAGACATTTGAAAATAGGATAAATATTTGGGAATTTTTTTCATAGGTAACTGCTAAATGGAAGGTTTCAATATTCTCAGGGGATGTAAATGTAACTTTCAGCTTTCTTCCCGATTTTTACAAAAGTAAATGTGCTGCAAAGTGGAGGAGTTACGGCGAAACCTTTTCTGCTAGAATTTACAATGCAGCGTACGATTTTTCAGAAATTGTAATTATTATAGAAATGGTAGCAATTTTAACACTTTACCGACCGGAAGCCTATTAATCGGCTTTTCGCTGCCAACGCTCACCGCTCTTTAATGTTATTAATTTTAATTTCCCTATAATAAGAGAAAGCGAACGATATAGTAGGCCTCCCCCCCGAATTTTAATTGAAAATTTGTATAGCTATAAGAATAAGCGCTTATATTCCCGCACGATGGTAAAGACGGAGCCCGAAAGGAGTTCAACAACGAGCGTAAAGTGTTAAGAGGAAAAACCGTTTTACAAAAAAATCAAGATTAAACGTTTCTAAACAGTTGAATAATTAACATATTGAAAATATCCCGAACACCTTGGAGAAATTTATTTTTTAAATTTCGCGTCTTATACGATTTTTTATTAATTTCGTAAATTATACAATTATAACGGCAGTCTGTTGTAAAAGGAGAATTCGAGGCTGCTGCAGTGTTAAATTTCATAATTTTATTATTCGTTCTATCGTACATAAAACATAATGGCGAATTTTTTATGAATGCGCAGGTTAAACTCGACAAGAGCCACAACGGCGGCAAACTTTCGAGGGTTATACACATCAGAAACATCCCGAACGAAGTGGCAGATGGTGAAATCATCCATCTTGGTGTCCCGTTTGGCCGCGTCACCAACGTCCTCGTTCTCAAAGGGAAAAATCAGGTAGGTGACGATCAACGGAACATTTATTTACCCTGTATAAACAGCATTGGACGATCTAGAAAAATTTTAAGGAATAACAAAATCGAAGTTTTTTATACTTTATTACGCGAGACATTAGAAACTCCAGATATATCGTATTGTTCTTCATTTTGTACTTTTTACCTTTATTTCTACACATTGCACTAATAATCATTTTTACGTGTTAATATGAATACTGTTCGATTGTCCTTGTCCGGTCGCGCAGCCCACCGGCCAGTAAAGAATCATAAAATAATAAACAGTCCTTTTCAGCCGTCTTCCTAGCCTCGTCCTTGTCCGGTCGCGCAGCCCACCGGCCAGTAAAGAATCATAAAATAATAAACAGTCCTTTCCCGCCGTCTTCCTAGCCCCTAACAAATTCCTTCCCTACCATAAAACAGTTCATGTCGCATCCTGGTCATGTTTCCTATCCCTTTCCCCTTTCCGGGTTTTTCCCATATTATTTAAACTTTTGCCCACCACCTTCACCCTCACGTTCTCCTTCCACTAGTTTCCTAATATCCAATCACACCTCCGCATTTTTCGAGACCTTCTTTTCCACCACCTTCAACGTCCAACCAATCAGAACATACACCGACCTAATATATACCCACGCACCACCACAAAATAACAGTTCAAAATACACCCTTCAGGAGAACAAGTAAAAACCAAAAGACACATCGAAAGTATCATTCCTTACCTCCGGAAACGTTCGTAAGGAAAAAACACTGTACGATACGCGGTGTCGAAACATCGGAGTGAAGAGTTACGATCTTCATGAACGCGCCGTATTTAGTAAAATAGATAGCGTTGCATCGCGAACTCGTGCAAAAACAAATACGTTAAACATGACGTTGATAAATTACCCGATGGTATTATTAAGTTAGCAAGGATTTAATTGAAGTTATCGAGGATTAAAGTTTGTTAACCCTTTGCACTCCAACGGCGCTGTTATGAATACATGGAGAATTTTAAAATGTAAAATTCAGGTGTTTTTATATTATCAAAATAATGCAAATTAATGGAAGAAATAGAAATAAGTAAATTTATAAGCGTTAAAAATCCTTTTGTTTTTCTTTTCCAAAACAAAACTTTGGATTGTCAGGAGTTTCGCTATTAATCTTATGGAGAGATGCTTGGAGTGCAAAGGGTTATGTTTCGTAGGATTTTCTATTGGTACCCTAATTTTAGATTTGGAATAATCGTAATTAAAATCGAGAAACAATTTTTGGAAATTAACAGAGTAATAAGGAGATCAATTTTTTGGTTTGTACTAATTATGAGATGAATAGTTGAAGTAGTAGTTAGCAGTAATTAGGCCCAATTACGTAAAATTGAGTAGGACCAGTTATGGTGATAATTACGAGATAATTAACAGTCATAGGTCATTCAGTTTCATTTGAACAAATAAGTAGCTAAGATACGAGTCTAATTTTAATCAGCGAATGGAGGCCACTTAACTTAACAATCAGATATCCTTTTACGCCCTCGAATTCAATCCACTCCAATCTTTTAACCTTTTGAACCTACCATGTATAAATTTTCACTTGCTAATGGGAAAAAATAATTTTTCATTTTCATGGGAGAAAGGAGAACAGATAATTGTGACAAATAGATTCTGAGACATCGGTGCAACGATATAATTGTTATAAAAGGTGGAAAAATAACTAGCTTTATGAAAGAACCCACTTCAACAATAATCAGATGTCCCTTTGTTTCTCATTTTCAATTTATACTGAAATTTTCATTTCTCTATGACAGAAAATACAGTTCTCCTTTTTTATGGTAAAACAATTAATTACAACGAGTTTATTCCAATCTTCTGTACCTAAATTTACAGTCCCTAACGATAGAAAAAATCATGTCCCCTTTTTTCCGATAGAATAACTGACTGCAATTAGTAAATCTCAAAAAAATAGTGGAAACTCGACGCGTAACGTTACATCAAGTCGGTTTGGACCCGTTAAACCAACAACGAATCCACTAATACCAAAGTTCTCGAATTACCAATCCACCTGGTGTTCGACAAACACCACAATCGGTCCGAAAATTCGAGTCACCGCGACAAAAGCGGCCAGAAAGTGAACAGAAGCCGCAAGCTCGATTTGTCGAGTGCCTGAGCTCTAAACACAGGCAAAAACGCATTTGATCCGCGCGAGGAATTGCAGTTTGTGCCGCACCAGCGAGCCACTTGGCGACCTGGACGCGGATGGCCGGCCGTGCACTAACAGAAACAATCGAATCATCGATTCGGCCCGATGATCAGCCGTTCTGCCATCATCATTATCCATTATTATCCATGCGCCTGATGTACTTCACAAAGCCAGTCTTCTGCCCCCCTTCTTTCTTGTTTTTCCATCAGTCACGCGTCTCATATTGGATTCGTGCTATTAGATCGCGGTACCTGTGAAAGTGTCCTGTTAGTCTAACGAATATACTGAAGTGTTTGAAACCCTTTGAAACGTCGGCAAATTTTTCTTCACTTTAATTTGGGATTCAACGTTTAAAAAAAGGCAATAATTCCACTGAGTTTAGTTACTTGAAATTTTGATACACGGGTTAATTTGAAGGGTTACAGAGTGTGTGAAGTATGTGTTAAAGGGTTAATTTGAAAAATTTTGAAGTATGGGCGTGGGTTGAGAGTTAATTTAAGGGTTAAAGTGTGAGTGAGTTAAGGGTTAAAGTGAGTTGAAGATTAAAATGTGAGTGGGTTGGGATTCAAGGGTTAAATATGTGAGTGAGTTAAGGGTTAATTTAAAGGGTTAAAATGAGAGTGAGTTAAAGGTTAAAACGTGAGTGGGTTGGGATTCAAGGGTTAAATATGTGAGTAAATTAAGGGTTAAAGAGTTAAAAATGTGAGTGAGTTAAAGGTTAAAATGTGATTGGGTTGGAATGCACGGGTTAAAATAAGAGTGAGTTAAGAGTTAATATAAAGGGTTAAAATGAGAGTGAGTTAAAGGTTAAAACGTGAGTGGGTTGAGATTCAAGGGTTAAATATGTGAGTGAGTTAAGGGTTAATTTAAAGGGTTAAAATGAGAGTGAGTTAAAGGTTAAAACGTGAGTGGGTTGGGATTCAAGGGTTAAATATGTGAATGAGTTAAGGGTTAATTTAAAGGGTTAAAATGAATGTGAGTTGTGAGTTAAAAGGATTAAAGTATGAGTTAGTGTAAGTGCTCCTTCAGACACCTAGGAATTTACTAAAATTTGTTTTAAAACTACAACTACAGGAATTAGAGTTAATAATGGATTGTCATTTTTGTAGCAGCAATGGAGATTGATGATTGCTTAAATAGATTGCTGGACGATAGTGTAGTGGTTGAATTGTAGGCTAAGAATAAAAAAGGCTGTAAGTGTTATTACATTTTCATTTTTTTTTTTTTTAATTAATTAATTAATAAGACTTTAAAATACGGAAATAAAAATATTATACGATTATATTAAGCAGTGTGACATATGTAAAGAATAATTTTTTATATTTTGTTAAGAATATTTTATTGAAATTTGTATTTTTGGCTCTTACAGCTTTTTCTATATTCAGTTTTCTATTGTAGCTTACAAATGAAATAATAAAATTTATAAAAGTGTCAAATTAATTCGGTACGTCTAAGCTGTTGGAATAAACAAAGAATTTACATTGTCATGGAACTTTTAAAAGAATTTCTGATGTGCTCTATTCATTCGAAATCCCAAAAATTCGATGCTTCGCACGCACTAACCTAGTTTTCCTTTCGTCGTGACATTGTTATTGCGAAAAGGGTGTATTTCTTTTCTTTCTTACTCGTCTTTTTGAGATTCAAGGTTTTGGATGGACTTTTTTGTAATTAGAAGCAAGGTTGTTTTTTCTCTTGTTGTTTTTTAAAGGCAGGTTCTTTTGTTGAGTTCTCCTGAAAAGGGGAAGTTTGCACGAGATTGTTTAGTTCGTTTTATTTTTGGACACACAGTAGTTTTCTCTTAGGGAGAGCTTTCTATTTTGCGAACAGCTCGAGTAAATGCCTGGATGTTGAAATTTTTATGTAGGTTTATGTACATTTTAATCATCCTAATTTTCTCAGTGAAGATTTTTCAAATTATAACGAGGTACTCTTCAATGCTAAAAATAGCCCTTCCTCTCTTCAAAGTCAATATTGCGCTGCGTCAGTCGTGTGTAATTCTTTTATATACAGTTTAAATAATAATAGGAAGTGATTACATAAATTACAAAAGAAATGGGATCAGAAGAAAGATAAGCTTGAAAAATCAATTTTGAATAGATTTCAGAATAACTGAAAATATTAGGTCTATAAATCGCTTTTAAAAGGCACTGTACATATGTTTCTTTTCTCATTGAAATTTTCACAGTTGCGTACTTATAACAATACTACAGTTAATTTATTTTAATTTAGTTCACTGAATATAGAATTAGATAAGTGTATTAATATTACGTTATTACTATTTTTATGACGACAAATTATAAATATCATAAAACATATTTACACATTTTCTAGAAAAATACGCTGTGAACGTTTGCATAGGCCTAAAATTCGCATAATAACTTAAATATCTCTTTTAGTCGATCGTTTCAGCTTTTAATTAATCTATATTATAATTACCAGTTGCAGTGCGTTTTCATTTAGGCGAATTCTCCGCCGGAAAATTACGCGTGTCCGCGATGAATGCGATCGCTAGCGGAATATTCGGCTCGCGGCGATACGTTCCATGGGATAATTTGTCGTGTTCTGTCCACGTTACACGCGAATCGGGATAAATTAATATTAATCGCCGCTGAGCACGCGTGTACCGTTGATTACGATTATCCACCCGTTGAATATTTCAATCTGCGTCGTTAACTGATTATCCACTTATTTTCCGTTCTTTGGGAAAATTCAGAATTCCAGGAGTAGATTCGACATTTTTCGGAGACGTTTCTGTCTCGCGAAAAGTGCAAATTTTGTGTAAAATTAATGAAATGGAGTGGCAATAATATATAGAGAGTGAGAAAAAGTGATTAGATGAATTTAGTTGAGCGAGTGAATAGTGGAGTTTGATGAATTCTGTGGAGGCGATTCACTCTCTTAAAAAATGATGAGAATTTTTAGCATATAGAGTAAACCAATAAAAATTGAGGGATGAATTTTAATATCTCTGAATTTGTCAATAATATTCTTCGTTACTTCTACAATTCCAAGGTGTTTAATCCTCGACAGGTATGTCCACCGCCCGACCCTTACATTTCTTAGCATGTAGTTCTATTGTATATATTTTTCGCCTTTGCTCGTTTCGTAGCAGCGGTAATTTTATGACGCCACGGCAATCGTAGTCTTTCAATCTAAGAACTTGCTTTTACCTTTTATTGCCCTGTTTTCGACTTAGAATCTTCGCCCCTTTTTTAACTTGTACATTTTTGCATTCATATGGTCACCAGAGCCGAAGCGCGTCTTAACGTTATTGTCTGCTACGGTGATTGTTCGAGGCACTCGGAATTCCCGCGTGCGCCACCCAAGGGTATGCTTGGTATCTGAGAGTGACCTATGGTCTGGGGGGTGGCATTTTCGTGTAGTCTTTTCCCACCTACGATTTCAACCAATAGTTTTCGCCAACCACCCTTCCCCACCACTATCGAAAAATGTACTCAACCTATCCGAGGACCTCACCCCCGCGATGCATCCTCGCACGGAGGTGTCGTGGGACCTTTCGCGGAAGGGAACGACAGAAGTCATCTGACCACGCCAAGAGTCGCTCCTTTTAGAAGTTTAGACCATTAGCAATAGTTGTTTTGTCCTCCTAATCACGGAGGTGGTCCTTCGAAGACGAACCTATTAGATTTAGTCGGCACACCACGTGCTAAATTCGACAAAGCTAGAAAGTTAGTTGCAGCTACCACGAGCACATCATAACACAAGGACATTCAAAAATTTTGTTATAGATTTTCATTCCAGATATCAGCTTTCTCGATGCAATTGAATATCAATTAATTTAACATTTAATTACCCGTTAACCCCTTCGCTATGAATGGCGTATGTACTCGATCTGTGAAAGTGGTCATTCAAATTTGGTCAACCATTAAAATTGAACGCTCATTTACGAAAAGCGTATGTAAACGCTCGTCCAATACGTGAAGTTTATTACACTTATTTTGCACTTCGCAATTAAGGTATCGCTGTCGACTGAAAATCAGGCGACACCGGGGAATGCACCAGATAATTCGACTATCGTGAAACAGTTGATTTTTGATCGAACCTTAATTTTTATAGCTTCGACTGCTATAGACGCTCAGTGATAGTCGAACGCTGGATACTATCAGCTCTCTTCACATTCATATTCCATATTTTATATTCATATATTATTTATGTTACAAATATAAAATACAAAATACTCAGTAAAAATGTGATCCGGCTAACGTAATATGTAGTATGAATACTAATACTATTATGCTGTGCTTTACTTTCGAGTTGCCAGCAGTCAAAGGGTTAAGCAGTCGAAATTTCCATATGCTAGCGTTGAATAACAATAAATATTTCGTCCGATACGCAACGAGCGCTTTTTGTCTCGATCGCGGCGTAGTGAAAGGGTTAGTTTTCCATAAAAATTTCCTGCCGTCTTAACGGCAGTGATTAAGAGAACGATAATAGGAACGGTGTCGATTAAATCTACGATAGAATAAGTTGTTCACGTTGGTTCAACAATACTTCGCGATAATTAAACGCGGAACTCGAAATCGAACCTCGTTAGCCGCTCCTTTGCACAAAGAGAACGTACGTTTATCGTGGCTTACGCACACTGAGGGCTATATTTCTGCCGTTAATGCGTATGTAATTTGCACAGGGGCTAAATCTCTTCATCTGGCTCAATGCGGCGGACTAGTGCATCGATGCGTTATTTTAATCCCCCCTGGTATAAACAAACCGAGAGCACGCATTATCGTACCTGTTGTACTGACCGCCCTACACGTGTTCGAACCGTGCACGTTCACGTTTCTGTTAGCATGCATTAAATATCCGCAATCAGGATCTCGCGAGCTTCGATAACTATCGTTGCCTCTCGATTCCGCGTAGTTAATCACGTTTTTCCGTATTGCTTCGCGATTTCGATGATTACTGAATTAAATTCCGTATCTGCTCTTTTCCAGTCAAAGATTTCAGGCTTTCACGACGTTATTATTATTTTTTTTATAAATAATACAGCTCGATTATCAGTGTGTTTCACGAACCCCGATGAAAGTGAGTTGCAGTGCTTACGAAACGTGGGAATACTTTTTCAAAGCCTCGATAATAATTACTCTTCCATTTCTTTCTTAAGCCTTTGCATTGTAAAAACGAGTCAGACTCGTGGCAGAGATTCTTGTGGAGATATGCGACACAAATTATTATAATAGTAACAAAAATTAATTTTAATCCTAATTTTCGTTTTAATTTATAAAACCTTAATTTAATAATCTTTAAGTTAGAAGATTGGCGAATGAAGAGTCCAGGGAAGAAACGATTACAGTCGCGAAAAATAAACTTTGCGAACTCCTCCCAAACTTGCATGTCTTCTACTATCTAAATATGACAAATTAACGTTTGTAATCATCATTCATCAGAAATATGGGAATTTTTTTTCCATAAAGACACGGATTACACCTGAAAGTCTCAATAATAATTACTCTTCCATTTCTTTCTTAAGCTTTTGCCTTTTAACAACGAGTCAGACTCGTAGCAGGCTAATTTTAATTCTAATTTTCGTTTCAATTTATAAGACTGAGGCTTGGCGAATGAAGAGTTCAGGGAAGAAACGATTGTAGTCGCAAAAAATGAACTTTGTGAACTCTTTTCAATATACAGGATCGAAACTTTGCATGTCTTCTACTATCTAAATATGACAAATTACGTTTCTAACCATCATTCATCTCGAAGCACCGATCGTCATAATCCTAAGCTATCCTATATTCAAGCTACAAAACCCGAAAACTAAGATTCCAAACTCGGTAACCCAATTTCGAACCACCATAAACACAGACTACATAGCTTCAAGAATTCATTTTTCACTTTCACGTAGGAAACGCAAACTCTCGAAATCACCATTCTCGAAACTCAATTTGAAGCAGAAAAGCATGTTCAGAAGCAGATTCTCGTTCGTCGAGATCTAACAAAGATCCTCGTCGCTTAAATCGCGAATCCACAACTAT
>NW_017100132.1:944539-947491 GCF_001263275.1 Habropoda laboriosa | reverse complement strand
CATCAGCTGTTCCGAATCACTCGCAACACCCTTAAACACTCGGCCAACAATCTCACCGAAACGAATCATCTTGATTTTCTTCGCCTCTCTCTCTCTCTCTCTCTCTCTGCGTTCTCCATCCATAAGCTCGGCTAAGACAATTCAAGTAACTCGATCAGCCAGGAAACTCTGGTTATTATCGCGCACTCGCTCGCGGGGCCAAGCTTCCCAATTACACGCAAACAGACGCCGCGTATTGTTGCAACACGACAATGGGTGGCGTGCCTTGCTGTGCCGCGCATCAAAGCACATCCCTGGATGATGCCTCTGGTGACTGTGGTAGTGGCGATGATGGTGGTGGTGGTAAATCGAGTTTCACGATGAACCGGCGAGGTTGACCCCTGCGGGCACTTTCGCTGTGTTTGCTTTGATTCGAAGTTTCCGGTTAAGTTGGTTACCGGAACGACCAGCCAGGCCTCTTTGTCTGATCCCGCGGAGCTGGCAGGCCTGCTGGAATTTCGATATCGTTCGCGTTCTCGAATCCGCCAGGCCCTTTGGGATCTCCTGCGATCAACCTGCAGGCGATTCTGTCTGATATTCGTCAGCTCAGAGATGTCCCCTCTGCGATTTCGATGGATTTGTGGAAACTTTTGGGCAGACTTGAATTTGAGCAAGAAATTTTTTTTACCTTTTCACTTAGTACACTGATTTAAGTTTGAGAGTTAGAATTTAAATTCGTTTCAGGTATCCATTTAAATTTGTGTACTTGATTTTTGGATTTAAAGGCACTTGGAACGCTAATTTCTGGCTTCTATTGGACAGCTAATTTGAATTGTAAAGATTACTGTAAACGCAGTGAAGCTTTTTATTAGAGAATATGGGACTCAATCAGGCTGTGGAGGATTCTGTGTGATATTTATCAACTAAGAGATGTTTCTGTATTATTTGGATAGATTTGTGGAGATCATTAGGTAGACTTGAATTTGAGGAACAAATTGTTTATTTTGTAGCTAGCAGCAAATTGGGATGTTGAATTTCCAACTTGGAAAATTAACTTAGATCGAGAAATTAATATTTTGAATGCAAATATTAATCAGAATTTAGGAGTTAGAGCTGTAATCTCAAGCAGAGATCCTATTCTAGTAAATAGACCTTAAATTTCCTGGTTTGGGTCTAGGCTTCTGATCTTGAGAGTAGATCCTAATTCAGAAATTGGATTTCTGGCCTGAAATGTAGACCTAAACCTTAATTTTACATTTCTAATTTCACGTTTAAATCCATCTATTAAAATTACAAATTAAAATTCTGTGAAATTACAAATTCTACTATGAAACACTTCGAACTCGAGTTTCTAGTAGACTCGAACCTAGGAAAGAAACGATTAATTTCAACGCAGGCTAGAATCTAAAAATTCAATCTTCGACACGAAACACGGATTTAGGACACTGGAAATAAAAATTTTCATTTCGAACGTAGACCACAAGTTTAGAAATTAGGTCTCGGATTATGAAAGCAAATTGAAATATTGTGACTTCAAACAGAACACCTGATCCAGTAGCCACATTACAGATTTCAAACGTAGACGCAAAGTTGGAATTTAAGCTTCTGATCTTAAACACAGATTCAAATTTAGAAATGGAAATTGTGACTTCAAACATGATGATCTGTAACCTCAAACGTAGATCTAGATCTAGAAATTACATTTCTGATCTCAGACAGGGATTTCAGCCCAGAAATTAAATTCCTGACTTCAAGTCAAGCACGTCTATTTCTAAAAAATTAAATTTCCAACTTGATACCTAAATTTCTTAACGTAAATACACTTGGATCAGTCCAAGCACTTTCTTCCCGTTCAAAAGTATCGAGATCTCGCGATCAGTTTGGCTTCAAATGATCATTACTGAAATTTACTTATTTATATTTGAAGATTTTTCATTTTGTCACTTGTTTTTATGTAAGTTGAAAAATGTGCAGGTAAGAAGTCGTTTTTTGCAGATTTGAGTTAGGGTTGGTTGAAAAGATTTTAGCGATTCTGATTGTACGACACACTCACGATCGCTGAATAATAATAAAACAATAGAGAAAGTGTAATTAAGTTAAATACATGTAAGTAGATAATTCGTAAGAATTGTATATTAAATTATATTTAAATAAAAACTTATTCAGAAAATTTTCCAACGTAACATTTTTCGTAAAAATTTCTCTGCTTCGACAATTGCTATTTTCTTAATAAAAATTTCCACAAAAATCAGTTCCTACTTTTGATTCAATTTTAATTTTTTTCTCTTGTCCAATTGCCATTAAAATTCTCCGAGCGCTTTCGGTTCTATTTTCATATTTCCCCGATTCTTAGAGCGAAGTTCCAGTTGATCGGAAATTCTTCAGTGAAGTTCAAACATAATTAATCACAGTTTTGCGACACGTTGCAGCGTTTCTTCGCGGTTGTTTCGTGCGCTCTATCTCGTCGAAGAAATCTCTCGCTCTATTTACATGGCTTAATATCAACTCGTGTTACTAAGTTTAAACGTTGGCTAACTGAAACCAAGTAATCGTTCTGTTTCGATGGCTCGCTCTCTCTTTCTCTCTCTCTTTCTGCTGGTTGTGTGAGTTTCAGCGGACTTTACGTGCGATAAAGAACTTTCTCGGAGTGTTGAAATATGTTGGAATAAGTAAACGATCCTGTTGAAAGAACCTAATTGATGGCTTTAGTTCTTGCTTTCCCAAAGATCGTCGAATAACTGTGACAGAGAAATTTCAGTCGAAGCGTTGTAGCAATTTATGTGCTTGGAAAAAATTGATTTGAAAATTTTTGTCTTAGTTCTTCATTGCAAACAGTGCATACTGGAAATGCGTAGTGTAGGAGTTGTTAAATTTTGAATTATCGTTTACCTTTGTTTTGTGAATTCTGAACAAATTTTCGAAATTTTCTAAACACTATGAGAATTCTGGCATGGTTTATCAGAAGTGCTTGGA
>NW_017100132.1:908959-944406 GCF_001263275.1 Habropoda laboriosa | reverse complement strand
ATTTTTAATTTTTTAATTCTGAATATTGAAATGATCTGACAGAGGAAGATTAGTGTAAAAGAAGTTACTAATCTCGTATCACATTTTTTCAAGTAGACTATTTATATTGAAGTGTTTCTATTTTTTTCATAAAGTAAAATAAAAACTCGTTCTCTATTTTGTGTACGGTTTTATTTGTTTCACCTGTCAGTATCATAGTTACTATGGTTCCTATCACTGATCACGTGCAACATTCTCTGCACTCTAATCTGTTTATTCGTTCGATCAGATTGTCGTCGAGCTTTTTCAAATTGTTTTCAATCCTACGTAACATCTTCCTACACACACACACACACTCTACTTTAACACGGGAAAAATGTGCAAAAAATTGCTGCATACAACATGAAAAAACATTTCAAAACACTCCGTCCAACGTGAAATTTCATTCTTCCTGCAAAATTTCACTACTCGAAAAGTAGCTTCTCTCTATCTTAACATCCACTTGTTGTCACTCCGTCCAGAAAAGAGAAAAAGATAGAGAAAAAACAGGAAACAATAAAATTGTTCGCGGTCGACTCGTCGCTTTTTCAAACGGTCCAACCGGCCAAATTCAGATTTTAATTATCGAGATACACGGCAGGGAAGAGGGGAAGAGAAAGAAACAAGGCAGAAAGTGCGGTGGAACGACGGAAAAAAGAAGAGCGGAGAAGGGTAAATATGGAGAGGTTTTTCCCGTCGATGGGAGGATTCTGGTAGGAAAAAGAACGCGGGGAATATGATAAAACGCGAACGGACAGAGAGAAACCCGTGCTTCTCTATATTAACATTTTAAATTCAATTTAAATTCAATTAAAGTTGGCGGGACCGCTTAAACGATCGGTCAAACGTTTCGTAGTGGATAGGGTGTCTCGAGGCGAGGCAGAGAGCGAGAGGGGTGGATTCTCTCTGCTGGCAAAGCGTGGACCGACCAGACTTTGTGCAAACGCTCGATTCGTTCCTAATTATTACACCTCCGTTCCCGTTTGTCTTCCTTTACGGTTCACTTTCCACGGGTCTTGTTAACCAGAGTGTCTTCTTTTGCGCCTTCTTCGTCGATTATCGGGCTAAATAATTGGCGAACGGGTGTTGGGAAATTTCTTCGAGGTTCGTGCAATTTTTCGCCGTTTTCTTTTAACGATTTCTTTTTTTTTTTTTTTGGATAAAAAGGATAAATTTGGATGATTTTTAAGTGATCGACGTAATTCTTTTATGTCTATATTTTATACGTTTGATTTCATTTGTTTATTGCTGTACTATTGAATTGTTGTATTATTACATTATTACCTGTTAATTTCTTTATAAAACGATAATTATTAATTCCTGCTTTTCAAACACTTTCAAATATGTACAACTGTGATCAACTGTAATTGTTCTTCTCATAATCGAGGAAAAATCGGGTTGCAGAGGATTACATTGTATGTAGAATTTTGAATACTCTTTTCCTTCCTTTTCTCGGGATTACTCTTCCAAGTGTAGGAATAGTAGCAGAAATTGATTTTTTTCTATTGGAAAATATTCTTCGCAATTATTGTAATACGTGTTTTGCCTCGACTATTGGGATAATTATTTATTGAAAGGAAGAACATTCGAAGAAAATACAGAATTTGTCACATTAGTAAGGGAACACCTTCGAATTCGATTAAAAAATTTCTCTCATAACGTCCAAGCTTCGTAAAGCAATTTACTCGAGGAAAATTAAATCAAGATACCAGAAAATTCCTCGAAACCATCTCGTCGGATCATCGCGGCGGCGCATCGAGTCAAGATTAAATTCCCATTATGCAAAGAGGGCGAGAAAAAATTGCGTGGAAGATAAGGGGGGTGCGTGCACCGATCGATTTCCACGGTGTATCGCATGTAACGAGCTCGTTCACCTAAATATGGACCTTCGTACGACGTTGATTCACGACCTACTTCTTCTTGATATCGCGCATTCTTCAACTCTCCTTGTTTCGTTCTCGAAATGAAAATATTTGTCAAACCATTCTTTCCAACTTCTCTCTCTTTCTCTCTCTGGTTCACTCTCCTCTTTTTCTTGCTTTCCATTCCTTTCTCCTCCTTTTTTCCATTTTTCTTTCTTTCTCTCTCTTCTCCTTTTTCTCTATTTCTCTCCCTCGTTTTCACTCCTTTCTCTTCTCTCTTCCTTTTTTCCATCTCTCACTCTCCCCTCTCTTCCTTTTTTTCCATCTTTCACTCTCCTCTCTCTTCTGTTTCTCCATCTCTCTCTCTCTCTTTCTCTCTTTCTCTTTCTTTCACTCTACTCTCTCATTCTCTCCCTCGTTTTCAGTCTCCTCTCCCTTTCTCTTCTTTTTCTCCATATCTCTCTCTCTCTCTCTCTCCCTCTTTTTCACTCTGCCCTTTCTTTCTCTTCCCCGTTCTCACTCTCCTCTCTCTTTCTCTCCTTCGTTCTCACTCTCCTCTCTCTTTCTCTCCTTCGTTCTCACTCTCCTCTCTCTTTCTCTCCTTCGTTTTCACTCTCCTCTCTCTTTTCATTCTTCTCCTTTTTCTCCACGTCTCTGACCCCTGTTCTGACCGTCTACTTGAGAAAATGAGGTGAACGCGGCGAGAGAATTGAAAATTCCTCGTCCTTTTCGACTCTCAACGGCGCCATAGTTATGCTGAAAATTTCATTTTTTAATTACTCGTCCGCGTGCCTCGACAGCCTCGTGGTAATGAGATTAATAAATTCAATAGTGGGTACAGGTTTGCTCAACACTCGACGCTTCCAGCGTTAAATTTGCATTTGTTGAAGGGACACCGGGTAAAACGACAGGGTGTACTTGTTGTACCGGATGATTTTCATTTTGGTAATTAATTAATTGCTCGTTTACCTTTGTACCGGCTCTTTTTCGAGTTTCTCTATGCTTAGAGGATTATTTGTCAAATGAAGTAGAAAAATGGTGTCTTTTGTTTTTTGGCCGAAATAGTCCCAGCTAAGATTGACCTATTGAAAATTTAATAATACCGATTTTGTTTCTGTTTTTTGCAAAATTTGAAATTTTCAGGTTTCAAAGTATCGGAAGGCGAAATAATCTTCTGTTGATAGAATTCTATGGAAAACATTTATTTTAGAAGCTTTAGTCCTTCAGTTAGAACAATTCGACCAGATTCTTCAGTCAAATTTCCACGTTGAATATAAAAATATCGCATTCGAAATAATGAACAATTCAAGATACATTGCGTCTCTACTTTTCTTTCTTTCTTTTTCTAAATTTAATATCCAATTGACAAAGCATTTCCAAAAATTTCGAGGACCTTCGAGGCCATTTAAATTTTCTCACACCGCCCATACACAGCTAGAGAAAATAATTAGGTTCACATGGCCCACCCTGTGTATCACCAAAATACGGAACTAAGAAATCTCAGGAACAACGAAACATAACAATGAAAGCAATAATAATAATCGTAAAAAATTAAAACTCCAAAAGAAAAGAGTGCTATTAATTAAAAGAAATTATCAAACAAAATACAATCGTACTAAAAATTTGCACGAAACTCTCTGTTCCACCCTTTCACGATGCCCCTTGTCCTTCACTTCATTTTCTTCCATTTTTTCCCCACCGAGTTTCGCCAGTTTTCCAAAGGAGAGAAGCGTTCACGAGTCCGCTCAGCTGGCCGCGGGAATCGTCTTCCTCGTTGGGAATTTTCGAAAGGGTTAGGCGAAAATCTGAAGTGGCGCGGGGAAAATGGTGGTCGGGGCCAAGAGGCCGGAAGCGAGGAACGATGGCTGGGCTTAACGAGCGTCGAAATCCCGGGGCTAGAAATATTCCGGTGTCTCGTTCTCCTCTCGGCCTCGGTATTTTTTTATTTTCTCCGTCCCTTGCTTTTTCTTTCCTCCGTGTGGAAACAGACAACGAGGCGGGAGTGTTTTATGATCGTTCCTCGTCGCTTCACCAAGCGAGAGTTGTTCCGATTGGCAGGATTCGCCGGGGAAATTTAACCCGTTAACGAAATTTAACCAGCGTCCTCTTTCGATGACACTTTCGCTTTGGCTCTCTTTTTTTTTTATAGCCTTAAATAATGCAGTATTGCTTATAAAACGTACACGTAAGGTGAATATACGAAAAATTGTGAAGAAAGTGTCGAAAGATCGATTGTGTTCTTTGTGTAAATTGAAAGTGCATCTAAAAAATGCTTTTCGAGCCTTTTTTCAGGCTGTCAAACTGGATTGCCTTGAAGGAGAATGTATTTTAAATATTACACACAAAATAAATTCTATAATTTCGTGCAAGTCAGCAGAATTGTACTTCTTGCTAAGCTCTAGTATAATAGTAATAATATTTAGTATAATATCTCCAAAACTATTACAGATAGAGGAATAATGTAAATAGACGAATTTTGTATGCTTCAGCAACAAATTTAAAAAACAATTCTTAAGTGTCGTTGCATTGAAGAAAAAAAAATTATACATTACAGGATTTTTTTGGATTCCTTCTAGAGTTGTAAATTGTACTGAAAGATTCCAAGTAGTTGACAAATTTGTAAATTGAAGAATTCGTGATCGCTGATGGGGAAGAAAAATCGCGCTTTAATCGCAGCGGAGCAGAGTAACGAGGCCAGCAGAACGACGCCACGACGTAAAAAGCCATTAACCCAGCCGATTAACCGCATTAATTACCAATTAAACGCGACTCTTCCGGGTTAATGATCAGCGATCGCGGCCAACTCCTCGCGCAATGCGCTCCGGGATAAATTCGCCGCGTAACAATGATGAAAACGGCAAACAGCTGTATGGAAACGATAATACCGTAAAATCTCGATTCATTAGCGGCCAGTGGGGAATAATGAGTCGCCTAACCGCGTTCTGCCTTACATGCGATCCGCCATTAAATTCGATACACGTTGCAGCGTGCAATTAATCGTGAACTTCCGAGTTAAATGGTGCGACGTTTTCGTTCAACACGAGAAAACGATGCTAAGTTTACTTTTAAAATTGCAGTTACCGTTATTGAAGATTAAAGTGTACACGTATTTATTTATTTATAAATTATCTTCTCTAGCTGTGATTTAACCCTCCGTCGGGCGCGCACCCATTTCTAAAACGCCATTGGGCGCACTGGATCTTAGAGATCGGCCTTCAAGAGGTCTTTCACCAAGTGGAAGGTAACTAACCATAGGAATAATGGAAGAACATGAGTGTAAACAAAAAAGATGAACATTTTGAGCACATTTGCACATTCATTGCGCAACGCATCGCGTTTATATAGTTCTGAGAGATCAGGTGCGCCCGACGGAGGGTTAAATGGTTTCAAAGAGTCAATATGATGAAAGACAATTTTTATGACGAACGAAGTTTGTGTAATTGAGAAGTAAATACACGAAATAAAATAACGAATAATATTTCAGCAGAAAGTTGGCATAATTATTATTCTAAATATTTTTACTGAATTTTACAAGTAATTATGCTGGGAACGAATAATAATGAACAAATTTCTTCTGCAATATTTGCACAATATTCTAAATTTTTTGGCCACATGGTCGCCGTTAAAAATGTTACAAAATTTCTCGATATAATTCGTCGAGAAGATGTTTAATCTCATCTCTGTATAAGAATAACTATTTAATACTCGTTTGATTGTGAAAAATCGATGTTGAACAAATGTACGTCAGGTTAACCTGAATTTTCATTATCGAGAGAATTGACTTGAACGAATTAAACTCTTCTTTTGTAATAAAATTAAAACTCTATTTCCATCGTCTGAATGAATTTTTTTAGTCTTCGAACAGATCTTTCTTTTACCTTGCTTGACAGCTTTTTTCCCAGAGAAAATCTAAGTCACTTCTTATTATTATTTCTAGACTTGATATATTCTGTTAATTATAATAACCTCGACATTTAGACGTTACTCAATCAGACGAATTTCAATTCATTCTCTGCTGCAAAATTTTTCCGCCAAAAATTCACACAGAAAAACAAGCAAAATTCTCCGCTAATTTATAATTCCACTGTCGAAACGGACGGAAAATAACGAACAGCAGATCATTTCAACGATTACAAAACCAATCTTCAAGCTCCAAAGACACTCATAATTAAAACTTTCTCATCTCTCTGTGAAGAACCGCGAGGTTGCTTTGCATTTCTCTCTCGACGAAACGCGGGAATAGTTCGTGAACGAAAAAAAGCAAAAAAAGGCAAAAAAAAAAAAAGAAAGGAACTTGCTCAATTTCGACGCAGAATCGGTAAAAATGTTTCATCTCTGCGGGAATCTCGTGCAATGGCGGCCGGAAGCGACCCTGAAAACGGTATTAAACGTGCGTACGCGTGCCTGAAGAGGTTTTCAAGCGGTTTTCATTGCGTGTGCAACGGGAATCTTGCCTCTTAGGCCAGGAATTTTGCAAGTTCGACGGTTCTTCGTTCTCTAATGAGGACATTTCACGTTCGCCAGCGTGATTATCTGTAGATCTGTAGGCTTGACAAAATAACTTCCAGCTTGACCACCACCCTTTTCAGTATTTTTTTCAGTTCTTCTTGCTTCGCTGCGATCAGTATTTATTGTTTCAGTTTCAAATATTCTTCCTTCTTAATTAATTTTTATTTTACTTCAATATTTTAAGTTTTAGAATTTTCGTAGAAATTATCACTTCCTTATACAGGGAGTTTCTGTATGTAAGTGTGATCACGAAATTTCACGACTTTCCTTGAACTTTAAAAAAAAGAATACCATTTGTTTTTGTTTTTTTTACAGTAAATTCTCTACAAGTGTCAGTTTGGATTCTACAAGTGTCAGTATAGATGGTCCTACGCCTATGTTATCTCGCTCGCTGTCGGTCAAACGTGTAACGCTACACCACTGGGTTTCTTTTACGAGATTTCACGGCAGGACAATTCATAATAGAAAAATATAATTTCTTTAATTTTCCTTTTTTTCATCTGAAATTTTTTTTAACATGTTGGTGAGATTTTTCTGATGAAAATGATATCAAACACGATATAATTTGAACAACATTTACAAAAATCTCATCAATATGTTAAGAAAAATTTCGAGATAAAAAAACGTAAAATTAAAAAAGTTGGTATTTAAATCGCTTGGTTGCCTCGACTCACGTTTCATCCTTATCTCTTATTCGCTGTCCTTGTCTACGTTCGGCAAACTACAAAGGCGGGTGCGAGGCTCGAAAACGTAGTCCCTGACTCTACAAGTGTCAGGTTTAGGTTCCTTGCGGACTGACACTTGTGGAGAATTTACTGTATACCCTTTGCCATTTTAATTTTTGGAATGGAATTATAACATTTTTTAAACATTTTCTATTAAAACGAATTCTGTCAAATCTAGCAGCTGCACGTGCGTTACAAAGCTGACACAGATAAATTCTGAATGTCTCATAAATTCTTCAACGATTTACTAAAAATTTATTTCCACTGCTGATAAATTTGTTCGTTCAATTGAGAAACTAAATTTCAGAGCAGTTCTCGAAGAATCGTAATTTTGAACCAGCCTGTAGAGGTTGAAACAATCTCTCAGCTTGCATTGTTTCGTAAAAAAAAAAATGGCGAACTACGTGACCCAGAAGGTGTAGCACACCAAAATGCGCCATCTCTGTCTACGAATATCTGAGGAACATCTGCCCTTTACGTTCTAAAGAGAGATGTACGCGATCCTGGCGCCAGCGAACACGATATTAAGCCATTGGAATTCGTTCCATTTTCTGACAGACGGAAATTAAGAAAAGAAAAACGCCCCTGCTTCGATTGATCTCGACGAGAACTGTTCCATAATTTCGATCTGAATTTTCACAGATGTAATTCTATTACGTGGAAGCAGGAAATCTTTTAGAGTAATTCATGTTTAAAGAGGAATTTTTCATTCGCCGATTCCGATTATGGAAATCAGTTTTTGAAAGTATCGAGTTTCGTTGTAACGGCGACACGTGAAACTTGTGCTCATTGCACAGATTCATTTTCCTGGTATTATTACTCTGTACCACATAAGTGAAAAATAATTTTTCTTCTATTTTGGCTATTAAGTGAAATCAAATCTTTTATATATCTTGGCTATTAAGTGAAATCAAATTTGTCATTCTTCAATGTTTAGTGCTTCAGAAGAAGAAAAATCATTTATAGAAAATTTCTTCTTTTCGCCATTTCATATTTAAAAATTTTCCTTTCTTTTGCATTATTTTCTTTGATTTTACTTCCTCTTTTTTAAGCACACAGTATGAATTCGATTACTTTTGTTAAATGGTACAGTAGATTATCATAAAATGGAGAATACTGTAGTCAACGAAACGAGTACGCATTAGGCAATCTATCAAGATTATTTTACCGTATAGACTGTAAAAATTTCTTCGCGAAATAAACGAAGAAAGATAGTTCTTTTTTTTTTTTTTCTTGAAGTTGGTTATTTAAAGTCACATCAGCCACGTTTATGGGTTATCAGCGACTTAATGTCTAGTTTCACAGTTTGTTATATAATTTGGTATGCTTTAAGTAGTTGAGTAAGTTCTGAATCGATTTGCACTCCCTCAGGTTGTCGCACAAGGTGGGTCTTACGTTGAATTGTTGTCTGTCGATGGAGTAAAGGATAGTTCCTCATTTCAGTAATAAACTGAAAAACATAATCAAGTAGAAATCAGAATGGAAACATAGCGGCACGTACTGGATGACGGTAACAACGAAGAAGACAATGTAATTCTCGTGAGACGAATGAAACGACATCACAGTCCATAAACCGTCCATACTTTCATCGTTCGAAACACGCCTGTAATATTCGAGAGCATACGAAAACCGCCTTAAAAACCAGCCACAGACGGATAACAGACTCGTAAAATGCGAGGCTCGATCTAATTCACGCCTCATAAAATTAAGAGGAAAAAGAAGAGAAAAAGGAAATAAGCGAGGGACAAAGGGAGAGGGTGGAAACAGTCGCGTGTCATAAACCGCAATTTCCAGCGATACGAAGAGGAAAACGCGGACAAAACAGAAATTTCCTCGATTATACAGCGAGGACGCTATTTCTGAAACGAAGCTGCGCCTGTTCATAAAGCTTAAAGGGTGCTGTGCACGCGAATCTCCGGGCTACTTCTTTCGAAGCGTGGAAAAAACGAGATTAAAGTAACGTGGATAGAAGTTGCTGAGATCCAATCGAAATTCGAGCGAAAGATGAAAAATCTCCACTTGTTTGGTACTCGCATGCTGAAAGCTATTCTTTTTTTTTTTTTTAGCAAATCCGGAACATTTTGGCGGAACTAGAATGGAAGTAGATTGGAAAAGTTTTTTTTTTTTACGTTATGAATAGACCTGTTTTTTATTGGAAGGATTAGAACCTCTTTCTGCTACAGAAATTTTAACGCTTTTGTCTCAGTGTTGATTTTCAATTGGAAAAGATAGTGGCTGCACATTATCGAGGATCTTTGTAATATATTTATAAGAATTTTTGTTGGAGAATTTCTGTACCTATTTAAATAATTCGAATTCAATTTTTTCATTTTTAAATCTTATTTTTCATAGCAGATCCTTTACATCAGTTTGACAGTTTCTTTTTCTTTTCAAAACAACGATCTCAACTTAATTCCGTCGAAACCAAAAATTGCAACTTTAATTTGAAGAAATGTCAGTTTTTATTTTACAGTTGACAATTTTCTTTTTTTTTCGCAAAAGAGTGATTTCAACTTAATTCCGTTTCTTTTTTTTTTTTTTTTTTCAAAAATGTAATTTCAATATAATTCCGTCGAAACCAAAAATTGCTACTTTAATTCGAAGAAAGGTTAGTTTTTATTTCACAGTTGCCAATTTCCCTTTTATTTTTTCCAAAATAGTGATCTTATCCTAATTTCGTTGAACCCAAAAATCTCAACTATTCTCTTCGACTATTTTCCAAAAATGATTCCACGTTATTTTAATGTGAATTAATGCAACACGAAATGACAAAAAGTATCGGACCTTCAATGGAAAATTTCATAAACTGAAAAATTGAATTATTTTATCAAGCTTTCACGTTTTACTCTTATTTTCTCATTACGCAATTTCCATGCTTGGTACAACTATTCGGTTAAATCTTACTTTGTCATTGTTAAGACATTTAGTATGGACAAGTTCCAGGATATGAAATATTCCACAAAGCATGTTGCACTCAATACTTGATTCATTTATTCTCCGTGAACGAGAATTATCCTCTTTCGACTGATGCAGAGGTAATAACTGTTACATCGGGGAGGAAAAGGGATTCGTGATTAAATCTCTGACTATAATTCTGCGCAAATTAGATCTGAAGTAGGTAGAAGATTCTTCAGAGACGTCTAATATTGCAATAGTGAGGCTGAGGTGAATGAACTTGTTGAAACGTTCGAGTTGAATGAACTTCTCGGGCTCCGCTTATGAATGACCCTGCGAAAAAGTCGTAATTCCTCGTGTTCAATCTTAATTAGACGAATCATACCAGTTTATCTTGGTGTTTTAGATATAGCGAAGTCTACGAGATAGAATCGATTTCAATACTGTAGCAACAAACTACGGTAAGTTGAAGTAGAACGAAGAAAAGAACAAACGAGTAGATTTAAATGCGTAAATTTGAGTTTCAGGAAACTCAAGGGAAAGTAAAGAATAGAAAATTGAAAATTGCATATGTAGGCGAGTCTGGGATGGAGAGAGGTTTGGCGGAATCAGATGATAAAGGCGAGAGACGAGACAGTTTTAATTCTAATAAATAACTAATAATGTATTCTACACGGACACGAGTCCTATTTTCAACAACGCTCCTTCAATATACTTTTCTCACGCAAAGTTCGTTTCCCACACACCCTATTTTTCCACAAGCTATCCGTTTTAAACCTTCCCTTGACGAGGGCGTTTCTTCTCTCCGCCAATTAGGACTGTTCTCGAACGTACCTCTACGACGTTCCCTTCTACCGCGATTTTTGGCGGAAAAACCGTTTCGCCCGGGAACGTCGCTTTCCGTCCTTTACTTCTGGTGACCAGATTTATGGCACGTCTTACCCACGGTCACATCGGCACCATAAACTTGGCCACCGTCCCGATCGGCGCGGCTGACGACCACGTGGGCCGCCCCAAACCCTAAATTTTGCCTACACATATAAAAAAGGCTGTATCAAAATAAATTTTCTAATAAATTTTTTATATAATAATATATTGAATATATTATATTATAAATTTATATTTATTATAATAAAATTTATATTAAAATTATAATAAAATTTATCATAATAAATTACCAAAGTATATCAAAATTTATTTTTTACGTTTAACATTATTTTGTATAATTTTACAACATTTTTATTTTGACATTTTGAAGTCTCGTTAATTGAGAGAAAAGATTGTATATTGTAAGGAAAGATGAATGTCCAAAAGCACTTGCAGCACTTTTTATACTCGGTCTTCAATTAATTTTCGTTAGAGATGAGAAATGAAGAGTCTAGGATAAAAAGTTTCAAAGTTATGTTACTTTGGAGGACCAATTTCGAGAAAATTGGAAAAAGAAATTTTGCAATTTATAATTTAACAAGGGAGTTAAAATTTGTAATTTCATTAATAATTCCTGCAATAGCACAGTATTTTTTCCAATTTCTTGAAAATCGTTTCTGGACCACTGGAATGTATCTTCTTCTCTGAATTAGCATTTTCCCAGTCGATTGGGTAAATCTGTCATTTTCTGTAGTATCATTCACCAGAAATTATATTTCATTCTTACATACTACTCGAAGACATTTTATTCCATAATATAATACAATTTTTCAATATTAATTTTCCTAACACAGGGTTTCCTTCTCATTTTTTCTTTAAATCAATTTTACACATCTATTCAACTGCATTTCGTTGAATTGGTAATATTAGGTCATTAACATCAGTTTAATTATATAATAATTAAATATTAATTATTTAACAATCCCATAAATTCGTACCGAAAGCGAAAAATATGTTAATGAAAATCCAAGGAAACTCTACAGCGACGATATAGAGAAGAATAGTGGAATAAGAAGGCGATTACTTTTATTTTCTCAAATTTAAAGGTCCGTTGGAAAAATTAATCTAAATGATAAAATTCGACAGGAACTTATGGAACTAGAATACAATAACAGCCCAAGCAAATTTAATTCCAATTCCAAAAAAAAAAAGTTAAAACAATTACGTTCTGATTAACACATTAAGGACCGCTCACGAGTTTTCTCGTGCTGCGCGCCCCGTCTGTTACGGACGGATCACGAGACAAACCCGTGTTTTCTACACGTTGTCTTTAGATGTCAATTACTTTGATACATTGTATCTACTTTGTCCATTTAAGTGTTTACATCAATAGTCAATGTATTAACCGTTTTCGTCTCATCCCATTGGTGGAAACCGTACAGGTCAAGCTATGAAAGACTGTATAAATGCACGAACCCGAAATAAAAACAGCTTAGTCTCAGAGAAAATTCGACACGTTGCATTGCATTTTGGTGATTCGAATAGTCTTCGTCTTCGAAGCGAATCAAGATATATATGTAAATTTTGTATGGTTCCTCTTCATAGAGAAAAATCTTTCACGCAATATCATACTTTAAAAAAGTACTAGAAACTTTGGTAAAATTGATTTTTAAATAAAATTTTATGATAATTATTAAAAACCAATTTTTTTTAATAATTGCCTAAAATACATCCTATTCTACAATTTCTAAAAATTTCGTAAAAATTTATTTTTTAAGTAAAAAAGTTATGAGGATTTTAGTAACGTGCAAGCTTGCCCAAAAACGTGTGCGGTCCTAGGCGTATGTCTTACAGATTTCTTAGCGGTCCTTAATGTGTTAAAAAAGAAAAAAGCATTCACCTCCTGTGCAAGTTATTTTATGGAATAAAATAAATTTTAAAATTTTGTCGACATTTTTTGGGATCGATAGGGTTAAGTTAAGTTTTTGATTTTTTCAAGTTCTTCTAAATGCTATCTTTCGAAGAAAATACATGTACAAACTCCATTCGACGTGTAAAGCTCGAAACAATGAGTTCGAGCGTGCAAGAACCATTCGCCAGAAATTCATCATTTCGTGAAATAAAAGGACGTCGAATGTGGACGTTAAAGCTGGCGGAAAATCGAGGCGGGATCGTTGGAAATAGCCGGGTAACACGGCTTAATCGGATCTCATCCTGTTTGCGATTGGATTAAAGTAACTCGCTTAAGACCGGGCTCGGTCTAACCTCGGCATTGATCCTGTCGCTTAACTCGCCCTCCTACACCCCTCTGGCCTTCCAGCCGCGTCGAATTTTCGTCCGGTCAACCAGGGATAACTTCGTCAACCGATAGAATCGGTTCTGAACACGTAACTGGCTCGCGAATGTGGCTTATGAGCTACAATTTCATGTGACTTGTAACGGTGCGAAAGTTAGTTATGAATTGCCCCTAATTTCCCTTGGACCTCTTGTTGGATTTGTGGTGTCTTGCCTTGCGTCGTTCGTCATTATTTCAGAGATCCTGATTTTACGTGAAATTGTAAAATTCTCGTTTGATTGTGGATTTTGTGATTTCTGAAAGACTTGAATCTGCCGTGTAATTTCTGCAAATTTGATGAATTTGGGATTGTGAAATTTCAAAGGAGATGAAGAAGTTTTGAAGTTAGTTTGAAAAAATATTTTGTTTCTGGTAGGTTTGCGCAATTTTTATTAGGAATTTTGTTAGTCTTTGGTATAATAACTATTCTAATTGCTTCAGAAAAATATGTTGGAGGGTTTTGTTTAATGAAACACACGTAAAAGTGGAATTTTACCTTTTGCAGAAATTTGAAGGCTATTCTTCGAAGTGTGCATAACTATTTTGTGTATAATTTGCGAATTTTACGAATTTTGTATATTTTACGATAAAATTGTTTATTACAGCTAGAGATATGGCTTGAGCTCATCAAGTATAAACCTCGTGGAAATGGATCATCAGATGTGTCTTTAATTTAACATTTTTCTCCATAAAACAAAACTGCTCTTTGTTTCGCCTCTTTTTTCAGAACTATTTTCACCCTCGTCTGTTTGTTGCCCCCAAGGTTGATTGACAGTTTCATTCAAACGTTTTCAACATTTTTGTTCACGTCAGTCCTTTATCTCTGTTGACGATAGACAAGTGACAATAAAGAGTGTTACTAGCTTTACACTCTCTGAAATTGAAAAACCTTCGATTGTTACAGTTTCGTTTTCAAATCATTTCCTTTCTACCATTTCAATTATAGAAAAGAATCACGTACTTCTAGATTTATATTCTCTGTGTCGAAAATACTTCGATGGGCTAAAAACACGGTGTCACGAAAAAGTATATCCAAAGTGGACAAAGAAGATTGGAATTTTCAAGAATTGTAACTACCGGTGCTTGAAAAACAATCACAGAAAGGAAATAGTGGAATGTTAAAGAAAGAAAAAGATTACTTGAAAATTGTCAGACGGTGGAAATTAATGAGAATTATAATTTGGACAGTTCGATATGTACGTTAAAGGGAGCGCAAACGTGGAAGTGGTTTAATGAAAGGCTAATCAATTGGAAATTGATGTAGGTATTGTTAGTAGCAAGTATTGGGACTATTGTTTTGTAATTATCGTGGAAATTAGTTAATTCGTAGGCAAACAGATTTGGGATATTGAATATCTCAATGGTTGTTTATATTCCATTGAACATCATCAATGGAATATAACAATAGTCTTCCCTCTTCAATTAAATTTCTAATTAACAGTTTCCCCGTTAAACACAATTCACTGTCTTGGTATATCGTAAATTTATATTTCACGGTATCTTTCCATTTCAAAATAATTTCTCATTTGCAACTTAGGCAAACTTCTCATTTCCAAAATTCTCTTCCACTCAACTGCTCGTTTCCAAATAAATTCTCATTTCCAAAATACCTCTCTCTCACTTCATTTTCCATCGTATTTCCACCTCTGCCAAAAACGCTTAACATTTACACGATTTCCATGGTTTGCTCAGAGGGCCCCAAGAAAATTTTCATTATTCTAAGCATAGTATTATTATTATGCTTATTACTGTGGTGACTGATCCGCCGGCGATCGGGTCCGACACGCGCGAGTGGGTGTGTGTGTGAGCGTGAGCGAAAAGCGAAGCGTAGAAGAGGCACGCGGGCCCCGGGCCCCGAGACATGAAGGCAGTTGAAGGTAGCACCGAGCTGGCTATGCGACAGAGAGTATACGTTTTTCCTACCGAATTGATCCCACATTACGCTTCACTATTATTTTTTTTTTTTAATTCAAAATAACGTCTAGTTAGCTGTGAGATGTTCGAAATTTTTAGTTGACGATATTCATTTTATTTTAATTATTCTAAACATTTGAAACACTCCGGTCACTGATGACTAGCGTGTTAAAATCCATCTCTCTGCACAAACTCACCCCACCCATCCTCCCAAACTGAGAACCATCCAGAACCACCAACACTCCATCGTCTCGATATCTCCACTTTCCCCAAAGTCCCCCTTTCCCATCAAATTAGCTTTCAGTCACCAGTGTTGCTTATCAAATCCACCGGAAAAAAGAGAGAAAAGAGAGAAGAAGAAACGGTACGGATGCCCGACGAGGGATTTGTCGAGAGGAGGGGGGCTTCCAATCCAAGTAGCACTTCCTTCTCTGCGGGCAGGGTGGCCGGAAGTCGGGGATGAAAAAGTTTTGCGACGAACTTTCGCGGATAGATCGCGCGACAGAGCGAGGCAAGTGAAGAACGTAACGAGCAACGGGGACAACGCGATACACACAGTGTGTCCCCAGGGGGTTGGCTGGAAGGGTGAAGGGGAGGCAGAATGCTGGCTCGCGGTCGGCCAATGGGAATCGAAGCCGCAGAAAAGCCCCGGTGAAAACTCCTGGTCTACCTCTCCGCGTTTATTTCCTCCCCCCAACCCCTCTCTGGGTCACCGACTTTCCGTAATTTTCTCTTTCTTTCTGCCTTTCGCCGCTTTTTGGCTTCTCCTCGTGGAAAGAGTCACCTGGAAGCTGAAAAGCCGATCGCGTGCTCTCTGCTAGGGGAACTTTTCGGATTTTTTCATGGGGCACCACCCTGTGCTGCTGCTGGCTGGTTTTCTCAACGTGTATGACGTGTGTTTGAGATTCTTGGAGAATTTTATAAGGGACATTCTGAGGAATGGAGACTAGTTTGAGACTATGGAGCTCGTCACGATCGTTATTTACCTGTTTTGTGTATACAGAGTGTCGCCGAAATAGGTGACCGAACTTCGATACTGCGAGTACTGAAGTACTAAAGAGTTTATCCACCTGTGTTTCACCCTTTATAAATTTCACCCTTAGGATGAAAAAGCTCGACCTATCTTTCACCCTTCATAAAATACTTTGAATCTTAGAAAAAACTTAGAAACTTGGAAAACATAGAATTTGGTACTCCTTAGGTACCAAAATTCGATCACCTGTATCAGTGTCACCCTGTACACGCAAATATTCCAACAGCAGTAGAATCAACGGAAGCTTCAAACAACGAGAATACTGAAGAACGTTCCAACTCTGTGTGAGAGCAATCAGGCTCTATCGTTTGTCGAGCAATTTTTTCACAGGGAATTACATTTCTCCAAGTTGTATCACGATTACCATCCCTCATACATATGTAGGCCATGAGAATTTTTCAAACGATCGAGTGGCAACATGTAGCAAAGACGTCGCGTCGACGAGTCAATCTCGGTCGAAGGTAACATTTCAATTTTCCGTCGCTCGACTTGGTTCGTACGCCAGCTGGAGCGCGTGTGACGTGAGGATGTGTGCACGGGAGTCGCTCAATTTCCTCGGTGACGAGCCAACCGACTACCTGTAGACGGCTCGATTTATCATGGCCTATAATTGAACGGAAGCAATTTATTAATCGGCCTAGCGCGGACGTACGATCGATCCTACGCTACTGGACGACGATTCTTTTATTCCAGGACGCTCGAGGCCCTGAAATGTGGGTCCTGACCTGGTTTTCACTTCTACGAAGTTGTTCGTCGAGAGTTATGGGGATGTTAGAGACGAAAAATGGAGAATCGGAACTTTTTCGTGGCTTGATAGAGTGTCTGGGTTTTGAGAATGAGGTTAGGAATTGGAAATTGAATTGTACGTGGAATTACGATTGGTTCGACTCGTGACAAAATTGATCGATCCTGGAATTATTTTTATTCCCGATTTGGTTTTCAAAAGTCCATCGAAATATTTTCGAAAAATTTTTCTTCGTTAAACTGTACCGTCCCAAAATTTTCACGGAATACATTTTTTTTTTAATATTCCACCATTTTTTTTGTGTAATTCTTTCTCAAGCATCGGTAATTATAATTCTTGACAGTCCCAATTTTTCGAAAATATTTTCATTGGAAAGGGTTACAGAAATTTCTCATTTTTGGTTTTTCAACGTTTACCTTCTTTCTCCTGCAAAATTTCAATTTTGAACTCTGTTGCTCTTCCCCGTGCACCCTTCAATTCCAATCAGCAGATGTCAACTCAAACTCGTTCAGATCTTCCTCAAACCAGTCCTCTTCCACTCCTACTTCTTCCTGAATGCATAACGAGCCAAGTATATTACCAACTATAGGCGAGAGCACACTTTTTTACTCGAACAGCTCGCGTAATAATTTTCCAGTGCGCCGGAAGCAAAGTTCCGGCAGGTTAAGCCCTGATATCCAGCGTTCTCGAGGGACACGTGGCTGGCTCCATTGGTTCGATTAATTAATTAGCACCCATTATCGAGTTTCGAGACGGAGTGGAGGCTGAGACCCTGTGTGTTTTCCGTACCCTTGAGAAAGCAGACGGCTCAGCCAGGCCGGAAACGAGCGAACCCGTGGGGTGGAGGAGGGTTAGGAACATATAATTTAATTCCTCGAGTGGCATCTCTCCCCGAAGTACCTTCTTTTTTTTTTCATTCTTTCTTGCTCGGTTCTTCCGGGAGGAACAATAGACTGGCCGCGTACCATTAAGTTTTTCGCCCTGTCGCGTCGATTGGCGTCGCGGGGCTGGTTCACCCTCTTCCGGTGGATTGATTTCGATGCAGGAATGAAAGGGATGGTTTGACGATGTTTTCACACTTTTTATGCGATTCGGAGCTTTTGTTGCGTTGTTTCGTCTTTATTCGAGGAGATTTTCAGGATTGAAAATTCGGTTTGATAATGTTTGATTGTGTTTGACGAAGTTTTGTGATATTCTTAAACGATTCTGACCTCCTATTCTGTTCTCTTGTTTTTGTTCGAGGAAATTTTGGGAGTTGAAATGTACCGTTTTGATAAATGATCGACGTTGAGTAGCGTTTGGTGACATTTGACGAAGTTCTATGATATTTTCTACGCGACTTTGGTCTTTTATTGTACCCGTTGAATTTCGTAGAAGAAAATTTCTGAGGGTGAACTTGCACTCGTTTAATAAGAAAGGATTTTGCAATGAGTTCTCCCCTAAAATCAGAAATTCAATTTTTCGCTTATTTACAAATTATTGTAAGTACTTAAACGTCTTCTGAATATACGCTCCGTACTTTTCTCGTTCTAAAATAAAGCACAGTCATCTCCAATTCGTTTATGGTAAAATTTGGAAAAATCTTCAGTTGCATTCAAATTCTAACTTCGCAATATCTTCTTTTCTAAACTTACGCCGTTGTTATTCGCAAGAACTTCGTTCATAGATGCAGAAATCTCTCTCGTCTAAAAGAAAACCCCGTTAAAAACATTCCAGTTTCGGTCCACGCTTGAATAACAGCCGGCTAATTATTCAGGAACACGAGGCGAAACATAGATTCATCACCGAGTTGAACTGGATCACGAGACCTGGAAGCACCCTTTTGTTCATTTGAAGTATATACCAGGAGAGAAATAACATTCACGAGGCCCGAATGATTTATTATAAGCAGCTTCGTCCGGTGAAAACCATAATGCACTGAGAGAGTATCGAGTTTTGTGCGCGTGAGAACCGGCCGTGTGCACGCGCCCATTGTGGACTCATGGATACACGAGCTTTAACGGAAACCGAGGTAATCCTCTTAGCCTTTCCGGGGGTGTATATTAATTTTTCGGGGAAAATCCGATCCGCGATCGGAAACGGCCAGGAAATGAGAACTAAACGAACGAATTCATTTCGCTAAGGAATAAAAGATCGGGTGTGTATTAATGTCTCAATTGATACGAGTCGATTATATCGGATTGTTGATCGCTGAGAGTGTAAAAGTGTTGTACGATTAGAATTGCTAACTCTGGCTGACAAAACGACAATCGTTCTTCAGTTTTTCAAGAAAAAATCGGTAAGTTTAGAAATAATTGTATTATTGCAATTAGGTATTTTTCACGAGATGCATTCGCAGCAGATTAGGATAATTAGGTTTCAAAGAAGGACTTGCAACTTTGGTAACTCGAAAATTTCGATTTTCTTTTCAATCTTGCAAATTTGCAGGGAACGTCTATAGAAGTATCATTTTATAATGTTTCTCTTTCTTTCTATTTTTTTTGCTATTTTTTGTTCTTCAGGGTGAAAACACTGTTTAAAGGTAATATTTTAAAAACGATAGTAGATATAAAAACGTTGTTAGAATGAAAATTTAATAATTTTTTATGCTCTATAATTAAAATTTAAAATTTAAATCGAACTTACGCCACCTTTATTTAAAAAGATTTCAATCTTCCTGCGAGGTCAAAAAATGTGCAGAACTTCGTTATAAGTACATATATGAAATCTGCAAATTTAAAAAAAAAATTTGAATTTTCTAAGTTTGCTCGTTACTGCAACTGATGCGACAATAAACGATCGATTAGGGGAATGGATCGGTAGAAATTGGTACTGCTGTGCAAAAAGTCAACAGTTGGTCGAATCTGGTGTTTATAAAACGACTCGAGAAATGTCACAGACACTTGAAATTTGTGAATTATGTCGATTAAGTAAAACAGTTATTAAAAAACAACAAATATTTTCGTTTTTCACACATTTTCTCTTAATTGTTTTCTATTATTAATCAGTTTATTAGATTGTACGAGTTATAGGATTGCGGAGAGTTGTATTAATGAAAGGATTGATTCGAGGATAGAGGGGCTAGAGCGTGATTAAATATAAATCTGATGAAAATGGACCGTCGGGTTTTGGTGTTGATTAAACAAATTCGTTTTTTAATTGGGAATTTTTGGATGCGTTGGCACGTAGTTGATTAAAATTTTTGTGAAATAACAGAGCTCTTTTCTCGTGTTTTGTCCGCTATCAGCGTCGATTGATAGGTCCATTAAAAAAAATTCCGGAGGATTCAGTTGTAATCCCTTGTTTAATCAATAGCTGCACAAATTTCGTAGTAATTTCACTGGAACTAGTTTTGTTATTAATTTTCGAGTGAATCTGTTATTCTTGAAATGTTTTTCAACGGAACCTGTTAGTCGTTCTTCTATAATTTCTTCTTAAATATTTTGCAGAATGAACGAAAACAACGAATGGGTTCAAAAGTTGATTGGATCGAACAATTATTTTCCTACTTTTTTCTCGTCAACTTTGCAATTCTAATCTGAAGTGTGACCTCCCAGTAGTGAAATCGTAATTTATTTCTCTTATAGTGATAGCGGTATGTGTTACATAGTCGCCTATCAATAAATGACTTAAACTGGTAAAAAGAAGTAAATTAATTCTATATTTTGTTTGGATTTATTCAAGAATTTTCTTAATAATTCAGTTTCAAGTTGTTAAAGCTCAAGTAATTTTGTCGATCGAGAACCAAGATTTCTCAGTTCATTACTGAAGTTGAACAGATTGACATAAGTATTTCCTTGAATTGAGATTTCTGGATTCATCAGTAACCCATTGACCAAATGGTTGAAACTTAAAAAAATCACTAAAAAACTCTGACAAAGATCGACAAAAATATGCAACCATAAATTTCAAAAATCCGACAGAGTCATTTCCTCCGGCACAAATCCTTGCAGATCTGCCAGTTCACAAACGAGCCAATCACTAAATACGTGAAACAAGAAAAACCGACAAAACCGTTTCCTCGACCACGAATCAAGATACCCCAGTTCATCAGAGGTATGCACAAACTCCTCTCCAACCGTGTTTCCACGATTGATGAAAAACGTAAGCGTCCAGTCGCAAACCACCAGCCGCTCCCTCCCCTTCCAGCAGCCACCCTAAGAAGGAGAGTTATTTCTGATTTAAATAAACTCTCAGGATCTCGTCGTCTCGACGATTCGAACGAGGAGTCGGCTTGTTTGCTCGTCGACGACCCAGGGAGTGGGATTGCATGAATGTAATTTATCCGGGCTATAAGGGATGCGAAACGACTACGTTTGAACTCGTCCACCCCACCTCTCTCTCTCGTTCACTTTTCCTTCTTTTTCTCCATTTCTCTCTTTCTCCCACTCTTTTCGCTCTCCTCTCTCGTTTCTCCTTTCTTTTTCACTATTTTTCTCCCTCTTTCTCCATTTCTCTCCTCTTCTCCCTTCTCCGTCTTCTCCATTTCTCTCCTTGTATTCTCCCTTCTCCGTTTTCTCCATTTCTCTCTCTCTCTTTTCATTCTCCACTCTTCTCCTTTCTCCTTTTTCTTCCTCTCCACTCTCCTCTCTCTTTTCTGCATTCCTCTTTTTCTCTCACGTACGCTCGCACACACACACACACACACACACACTTTTAGTCGTTTCTGCCTCTTTCTCCCCCTTTTTGTTACCCATTTCTCCCTCTCTCTGTTTCTCCCTCTCCCTGTCTCTCCCTCTCCCTGTGTCTCTCTGTCTCTCCCTCTCCCTGTGTCTCTCTGTCTCTCCCTCTCCCTGTGTCTCTCCGTCTCTCCCTCTCCCTGTCTCTCCGTCTCTCCCTCTCTCCCTCTCTCAATTTTCTCCATTTCTGTCTCTCCCCCTCTCCCCTCTTTTCTCCTTTCCCTCTTTCTCTTCTTTTTTCTGCGTTTAAACGAGAGACGCCGCACACAGATGGGGGATCAAGGGGTGACCGAGGGGTGGGGGGGTTGTTAAGGTAGAAGCTCCAGTGAATCAAAGAAATATTATATCATTAATACAGGCCCCAGGGTGCAATGGGGCCGAGTGTCTGCGCCGAGTTTCTCATCCCTCCTCCTTTTCCTCCTCCTACAGACGGCTGAGGAAAACAAGAGGGAGAGAGTCGGAATATATATCTTGATAATTTGACGCGGCTTATGTACCGGGCGTAACCATTGTTTACGGCTTATAGGTTCATTCGTTCGTTCGTTCGTTCGTTGGCTGGTGGTTTATGGGGCTAGTTGAACGGGGTGGAGAAAGAGTCTGAAGTATATGTGTGGCGTCTATGGATAATGGGAAAGGATTTGGATTTTTTTTTACCGATGGTTCTAAGTGGAAATATTATTCCCGAAAGTTTCCAGCGAGTTTTGAAATTTCTCTGGCGTTTGATGAATTATATCGTTACTCTAACAAAAGTCTAACTGCAGTGATAGCATTCGATCTCTTCAGAGACGATCTTTTTGAAGTTAGAAAGCAACGATCTAATTTTTCACAAAGGTATATTTTATTCGTTTTAAACCGATAGCAATTGTACTATTTTTCGTGTTAGGAGATTGCAAAAGATTACTTTCAAGAGAAGTAAACGTACACGTATGTATCAGTGTCTCTCTGAAGAGGTTACTTGATTAAATTTGTATGTTTGTTTGCACTGGTTCTGTAGAAGAATATCCATTTATTAGTAACGAGGTTTTTCAAATTTTAACCTGCCACTACTGCATTTGCTTGCAATAGAAAATTTGCCTCTGAAAGACGTAATTTTTAATACTTTTTATAATATTATTCGCACTTGTATTTCAAAAGGAATGGTCGATGAACAATTCCATTTTTTTTCAAATCTGATTCACCAAACTTGTTTCTCACATAAGCAAAGGTAAACTTTATCGTTCGTTTCGTTACTGTATGCATGATTATTATCCCTGAAAAAGAAAGTCTGTTCCTACTTCCACGCGCACTCTTCAATTCTCCAAAAAATCTAATAATTCCATCTTCCGACCTAAAAAATTAGTCTCGAGCTTCGCTTCGTCACAATGGGGAGAAAACGAGAAAAGCGAAAAATGTCGTGCTAGAGAAACTTTAGAAGACATCGTCGAGAAATACCGGTGCTTTCGAGGTCGGAAGTCCGCGGAGAATTTCACTGCGCGTGAATAAATTTTGATCGAGCGTCTAGAAAGGAGAGAGGAGAGAGAGTCTCTTCTCTTCGTGGACGAGAAGAAAAAGAGTGTCGCGGGTGAAGAGAGAGAAGAGAGTGAGCCTTCTTTCTCTTTCTCTCTTTTTCTTTCGCTGGTTTCCGTTCGAGGACAGAAGCGGCTTTTCTCCTTGATCCTTTGGGACGACCTGTCCTGTGAAACTTCCGTCGCATTTGTATATGTGTACATGTGTGCTACACGTGTCTTTATATTCGCCATTTTTCCATTGTACGCGCACACGGGGATCAGGGGAGATGTACTCTCAAGGAGAGATGTCGGAGTCTTGTTCGAAATGATTTTTGTGTGAAGTTATGGGACGTGTAAATAAATTGTTGTTGCTTACTTTGGATTGGCTCGTGAGAACGAATTGGTTGTTCCGTGGTTACGTTCAGGTTTCTCTTTGGTTCAGCTTGGTACTCGGAATTTCCAATGAAAATTTATATCCCAGCAGTCAACAGTTGAAATTTTTTAGTTACGACGAATTGTTCTTTTATTGTAGAGAATTATTATTTTTTGAATGGAACAGGAGTAATGTATGAATTTTTAAGTGTGAGTGCAGTGATTATAGACTTCGGTATGATATTTCTAGAAACAGTGGTTCGTATCAGACATCGTCCTTTTCTCAGAAATGTTCTATTCTCGATTATTATAAACGAATGAGTGTAATTTTGTTGGAACGATAATAATTAGAATATTTCAATATTTTTTAGTTGCGACGAATTGTTCTTTTATTGTAGAGAATTATTATTTTTTGATTGGAATAGGAGTAATGTATGAATTTTTAAGTGTGAGTGCAGTGATTATAGGCTTCGGTATGATATTTCTAGAAACAGTGGTTCGTATCAGACATCGTCTTTTTCTAAGAAATGTTCTATTCTCGATTATTATAAATGAATGAGTGTACCGTGGAGGATTCAAGGTATTCTAGAATGTTGGTCTACTCTTTTGAGATAAGAATCGATATATTATGACTGTTATCCATAACATGGGAAATTGAATTCTGAATTATGAATGAAAATGGGACGATTGACCTGTATTATGGATAAATAACAGTGCTACGTGGGGTAATACTATGCAGGACTGATCAATATCTTATTACTCGACGTTCTCCGTAACCTCTTAATTATTTTTGCATATACGATTTCTGGAATATTCTATTGTCACGTTTGAAAAACATTTATAAAATTTCATTTTCTCACTTTCCAGCCTATTCTCGTCGAAATTAATTTAATAGCGTCGCAATTAATTTTTTAACATCACATAGTGTTGCAATATTCAGCCACAAGAATTTACAAATCACTCCATCGAGTCCCATAAAATTTGATTCTCTCATTTTCCAATCTCTGATCACCCTATTCTCGTCAAAATTAATTTAATAGAATCACAATTAATTTTTTAACATTACATAGTGTTGCAATATTAAGCCACAAAAATTTACAAATCACTCCATCGAGTCCCATAAAATTTGATTCTCTCATTTTCCAATCTCTGATCACCCTATTCTCGTCAAAATTAATTTAATAGAATCACCATTAATTTTTTAACATCACACAGTGTTGCAATATTCAGCCACAAGAATTTACAAATCACTCCGTCGAGTCCCATAAAATTTGATTCTCTCATTTTCCAATCTCTGATCACCAAATCTCAATCAAAATCAACAAAATTTTTCAACATCGTTCAATGTCCCACTACTCAGCCACAAAAATTCACAAGTCACTCGATTAAGTCTCGTAAAATTTCATTTTCTACCCTCCTCACCTTATTCCTTATCAAAATTAACTTAACAGCGTCACAATTCTTGTTTAACCCTTTAACCTATAACAACGAGTGAGACTCGTGGCAGAGATTCTGGTCAAGATGTGGTAAAATGGTTATATTAGTAAGAAGAATTAATTTGTAAAACTGAGGATTGCTAAATGTTATTAATCTGCAACGAATTAGCTTTCGTTACCTGATACAGTACTCAAACAGTAAACAGGTGACGTTTAGATGCATAATCAGAAAAAATCATAGCGTAAGGAGTTAATATCACTCAGTGTCCCACTATCCAGCCGGAAAAATTTCCACCACGGTTCCCTAAGTTCACGAGTCACTCGATTGATTCTGTGACGTGTCCACGGTGTGTTCAAGGACGTTCACACGATAGGGGAGGACGGTTGTTTACGGTGTGGCACGGGAATTCGATCCAATAACGTCTTTATGGGCGACGCAGGGTGAACAGCCCGAGAAGATTGCGCTCTGCAGCCACGGGGGTGGTATATACGTGGTAATCCCGGGATCACGATTCGTCTGGACTGGACGGGACCTTGAGATCGAGGAAACGGCCCTATACACGCGACCGCCACCCTAACCGCGTCGGTGTATATCCCCCGTGAGCTGGTTTCCTCGAAACTCGCACCCTTGCGTTTCTGGGAGAACGATTGTTCACTCTCGTAGGGTGGTTGCTGGTTTCCTCAACGCTGGATATTTATTTGTGGCTTTTGGATGGTCCATCGTGCCACCGGCAGTGAAGTTTTTACACTTTTGTTTTGAGAATTAAATTCTTGGTTTAAGACAAAATTAATTTGTTGGATAAATGGAATTTTAGATTCCTTGTCTTTTTACTTTTTGCTATTTTGTGTATTTGGGAGACAAGGGTGTAAATTTTGTTGGATGATTGAACGTATGGTTAATTAGCTTTTTTTGAGAATTAATAAAAATTTCGAAAATACTCCTTTTCTTCATAGTAGAGAGAAGACATCTTGACTTTTTGTTAATGGAATCATATCATTTCTTGATCAACACTTTTATATGATAAATTCTTGAATTTGTTAGATAAATGGGATTTTAGTTTCTTTCCCCTTTTTTTTTTTAGTGTTAATTTTGTGTATTTAGGAGACAAGGGTACAAATTTTGTTGGATGATCGAACGTATGGTTAATTAGCTTTGATTTAGAATGATAAAAATTTCGAAAATACTTCCTTTTTCATAGCAAAGAGAAGACATCTTAACCCTCTATGGGCCGAATATTTTTCTTGACTGTAAAAGAATTTGTGTAACGTAAAATTAGCAAATATCTACCTATAAATACAGAATAACAGTGAATTCAGCAGTTTCGACAATTTTATCATAACGAATACATATTGTAACTTTGAAGTAACAACGGTTGTTAAGAAAGTTACTGGTTAATAAGGAGACATTGTACAAGACGTTTATGCCATTTTGTGGAAGAGAGTTCAATTATTTAATAAAATATCGATATATTAGTATGTGACTTGAAAGTTACACGGGCCCATAGAGGGTTAATTTATTTTTGATGAAATCATATCATTTTTTGATCAACACCTTTCTACGATAAATGTTGGTTACTAACATTTTTTATTACACTGTCGCAAACAGCAGAGAACTTAACGAACACCACAAAAGATAAAATTTATCAGTCTCCTTGAATTTTGACACCGTCCAATTTCGAGCCTACTATAACAATTTGCCCCGACACCCTTCGAAGCAATATCTCTCACGTACGAAGGCCACGAATTACGCCTAATACAAATATAATTCCACTCCACTTGGTTCGTTCCGGTTGAAATCATAGGAAGGCAGGTTTCTCGACACGAAATCTCGCGCGATGCAATTTCGCAGGCGAGGGTGAAAAAGCGTACAACAGACAGGAAAAGGTGTATTCTCGAGAATGTAAGTACAATCACCGGAAGAATGGGTGGCATGACGATAATCGTAGAGGCGTGGATATCCCTCGCGGTAACCAAGCCCATTACAAGGGTACAGACCGCGTTTATGGGCTCGTAAATCACCTCGAGGGGGTGGCATCGAGCGATTATTATTTTGTGGATACTCTCTCTCTCTCTCTACTTCTGTGTACAGGTGCACGTTGTCTCGAGGAATAATTTACACGATTCGGGAGCATATTTTCTAGCTAGAGACACGTGAAACGAAAATCATGATGCTTCAGAAGTTTCTAATTTTTTATTTATGGCAAAGTGATTTTTTTTTTTTTTTTAAGTGAACCAAATACACGCTTATCTATGATTTTGAAAAATCACGAAGTAAGGAAGGATAATTGTCGGCTATTTTATAAGCAATATATCAAAAACAACATATCTAAAGCGAGAAAAAAGAAAACAATTTCCAAACTATTTTTTTCCACGAACAAATTAAGAAAAATTCTAACCTAATGCATAGACGAGCATCAGCTTTGCAAAATTTCAGGATTTATAAAAATCCTTAAAAAAAGTCTGCTAGTGTGCATATGCAATTTTTTCACACATATTTAAGCAAAAAAAGAAACCACTTCGAACTTCCATTCTCCAAAATTATTAAAAAAAATTGCAATCTCGTGCACACGTAAATATAAAATCTGTTAAAGTGCACCGAAAACTGAAGTTACAATCTGTTTACGATCCTAAAAACAATATATCAAAATCAACATATCCAAGCAACGAAGAAAGAAGAACACAGCTAAACATCCCTTCCCGAAGAATAGATTGAAAAAAAGATTGCAATCTCACGCGCACAGTGGAACACACACTCGATTTCCATCCACGGTCGTACGTTCATTTTCCCAGTGAATAGATCATTTTCACGGCAATCATGGCGCCGGTTTAATCGTGGGACAATGGCGTGGTCGCGTCGGTTCGACATAAGGACACCGAGCGTGGCCAGTCCTCGCGAGAAATCCGCGTTCGAACGAAAACCCAATTGCGCGGCTCTATGCGTCATTAGCGCTGGAAACGGAGTTAACGGGGTTAAATTCAGGACGGCTCGTCCAGTCGCGACATTATTCCCGCGCACCTAGCGCTACCTTGCAGAGTGATGACCCCCATGGAAATGCGAATGAATGATCGCTCGTCCCGCGAAACTCGATTTCCCCGTTTTTCCGCCCGACCAAATTTCCAACACCGACTCTAACGAAGCCCCTTCTCCTCTGTGGTGTGTTTTTTTTTTTTGGTTTGATTTTTTTTTCTTTTTTGACAGATTTTTGTTTGACGTGGGCACTGATTTTTTTCCGGCGGTTTTTCGGGTAATTTGTTTCTCTGATTGAGGGACAGGGAATATCGGGAAATTTTTGGCTTGTTTAGGATTGTCAGGATGATTTGTTGTAAGAATGACACGTATTTTGGTTTTTGGCATTTTGTAATGGGGAATGAATTGACTCTGTCGGGTAGGAAATGGATTTATTGTGAGATTGATGTTTGTTGCGTTGGATTTTAGATTTAAGTGGATTCGAGTGTAAATGAACATTGGAGAGAGATATGTTGGGAAAAATTTTTGAAATAGGCTTCTTTCTCATTTATTCTGAATTAGTTTTAAATGGAAATTCTACGATAAATTTTTCTTAATAACATGTTTTCTCACATTAATCTGAATTACTTCCAAAAGATTTTTTTTTCACATAGACACTATTTTAGTCTGTAATTGAACGCATAATTGTCCAGAAAATTCAACGATTTCACATGTTGAATTCACATTTCACGAGGGCCAAATGACATTTTAAAAGCAGCACTGAGAAGCAACTGAGATTCTTAGAAAGATTCCTTGTAAAAATACAAAAATATACTTTCATAGTGGCGAGATAGTTGAGGTTTAGAATATTTATTCCGTGAATTTCTATCCCTTTCATATGTCACTATGTCTAAAATTACAATTCAAACACAACTAAAAAAGAAAAAAAGAAAAGAAAAACTCATTATTTCACAGTGAAGCTTCAGAATATTTCTGGAGTTTCAAGTTTAGAATTTTTATTTCGCGAATTTTAACCTTAGCAATTCAGTTAACTTCTTCCTGAGAAATAAATATCCAGAGAATCCAGCACGTTCACACGTCACGAGGTCTATAATTACAATACTAACAGCAGAATAAATAAAAAAAATAAGAACTTTAGCAGAGACTCCGTTACCCTGAGTGAAACAATCGAAAGCGTTTCTCGTTGCATTCTCGAGGAAATCCGTGTCGCAGAGCAATCGCGCCTCGTGTCTCGTTTTCCTTTGCAACGAGGAGGCCTGTGCGTGATCGTCGTCGCGTTCCAATTCCGCGTCTCTACGAGAGGCAGCAACACCCTTCCTGAACTTGCTGTTTACGTAGTCGTGTAGCAGGAGTTTGCAGAAATTTAATAGTTCGATGTCGTTAATTCCAGTTGTTGGAACTTCCCCGGGACTTTCTTTGATCGGATTTTGCGACTCGTTTAATGGGAATCGCGCGTCAGAGTTAAAGCGAACAGGGGAGCGAACCCGTGAATTTAGAGTCGATTCGTTTTGTATCATGCACCTCTTTAGTATATTGTTTCGCGTGATTAATTGTTAGAACGAAGGGGAAACGATTGATTAAAAGGAGGGAGGTGTTACAGTTGGAAAAACGAAAGATTCGTCAGTTTCTTCCTTTTTTTTTTTTTTTTGTTTTCGAGTTAACATACTTCGAGAAAGGAAACAGCGTTAACTTTCTGATTGGTATATTTCAGTGAACTTATTTTTTTGCAGAGTTAACGTGAAAGTCTATGTAAATAACTGTACAAAATTTTATGCAATATGTGAGTAAATAAAAAATAAAGAATTGCGCTTTGTCGACGTCTTAAATCGGAAAATTTCTTTAATCATTGGTTCACTATCAAGTTCAGTTGCAAATTTGTTTTTCGATTGTTTAGAAAAATGATACAGTGGAATCTCCAACTTTTTTTGCACTGTGAATGAATTATCGTACTTGGTTTAAATAAGAAAAATGAAAATTTACAAATTCTAAAATCCTTACTCACAGTTTTCTTATTATTTTCAAATGTAAAATATTTTTGAATTTGCTTGAAAATATTGCATCTATACTTTTAACCCTTTGCTGTACAATAACGAGTCAGACTCGTGGCCCAGATTTTGGTCAAGATCTGATAAAAACAGTCAGATTGGTAACAAAAATTCACTTTAATTCCAGTTTTCGATTTAATTTGCAAAACTGAAGATTGCCAAATTTAATTAATCAACAATACATCAGCTTTTCTTTCTTAATACTGTACTGAAACGGTAAATAGCCGACGCTTAGATGAACAGTCAGGAAAGGAAATCATACGTCAAGGGGTTAAATTTACGTTACTTCGATCGAAGACAAAAATTTGCGCACCTCGTTGCAAATTTCATATAGAAAAGAAATTCACTTCGTTTCCCCTTTATCTTCGACTAATCGTGCGTGCTTCCTGTTTCTTCGAGTTTTCGTCGAGAGTCACTCGATTTGACAACTGATACCTAAAAATTCATCGAGTTCGACTGATGGAACATTCGAATTCTCACCTGCGAATCGCATTTACAACACGCGAACACCTTTCACGGAGAGCGGAGAATGTAATAACAAAATAATTCCGGCATTCCCGTTGTCGATGTAGAACGTTAAATTTTCTTTATTAAATTCCAGCTGGGCCGCCTTAAGTATTCAACCCGTTCGAGCTGTTCGCTCTTTGTAAACGCGGCGAAACCCTTTGTTCCCTCTGTTCCTTCCTCCTCGCGCGACAGATGTTTGGAAAGTCTAATTCTTAAATGCAGAATGACAGTGTGCGGATTTTAAGTGACATACACAATGATTCTTCGATTATTCTGAAATTGTTTGTTGCATAATTTCGAGGGGAAACAGTATTTGTTAGAATTGCTGTTTTATAAAGTAATTGTTAGAATTATTGCTTTATGAAATTTTGAAGGCTATCTGAATTTTTGTCAATGGAACATCTTATGTTTCTTTGCGGAAATTAAAAGGACAGCGAAAACTGAGTAAATTAGTATTAGCACTAAAACTACCGACCGGGTCAAAATGACCCATTAGCTTCACTTTCCAAAAGTGAATTTTTATGTAAGTAAACCGTGATTGGAAAATTCGATTCATACCGATACAAATGGGAGCATAGATGTAGAATATAAATTCGGAAAGTTACAAGCGATAATACTTACCAACATAGAACATTCACGTTTTTTCGAAAGATGCTAATGATGCAAGATGCATTTTGACCCGGTCGGTAGTTTTAGTGTTAAGGCGTAATAGGTCTGAAGTGGATATTTATTGAAACATTTGCAACAGAGAATCGATTTTTTTTTTTCGTCGAAATGAAACTTCCGTTGTAAATATTCTTCGAATTGGGGCAACTTTTGCTTCACACGTGAGTAATTTCAAGCCGCCAAGTTTGGTGAATCACCCTGTGTACAGTGGCGTACAAAAGGCCATTTCACCCTTTCTTAACCCTTTCGTTCTCGACTTATGTAACAGCTGGAAAAAGAGTTTATCTGTATCTTTCGTAAAACTATTGTAGAATTTGAAAGAGATTTAAAAACACTTCGAAAATTAAGTTGTATAGTTGCATAAAGTTAGATTGAGATTTACACCCGTCCCTCAATTTACGCGAATATCCGTTCCACGTGGATTTGATTTACGCGAATAAAAATCAGTATAAAAGGAAAAATATTGGAAATAAAAGCTAGTAAAAGTTTTTCGCTGTAGGTTCTTACTGTTCGCTTCCGCCCAGCGGCCAAAGACAACGCCTTGTGCGGGCCTAACGCAACAAAGTTTCTTTCTGCGTCGCGCGCGTTCCGCCAACCGATCTCACAGTACTGACTGTATAAAAGTGTCAATTTTAAAACTTATAGGAAAATATGTATGTACATATCTGACCGCGTAAATCAATTCCGCGTAAAACAAATACTCGCGTAAGAAAGTGCCGCGTAAATTGAGGGACGGGTGTAATTGAATTCGGTGAAATATTTTATCGTGAGTGAAATACAATTTATTTTGAATATTTTGGGAAAGGAAAGGAAATAGTTATAATAAGAGACGAAAAATGTGGAATATGGTGAATAGTATTCTGTGTGAAGATTGGATGTATCTTTTCAATTGTCGATTGTAACGAATTAATGAGAGAAGAAATGAAATTAAGAGATACAGAGGGAGATATTATGTTTATTTTGGACGTCTTAGAACGAGTATATGTATACTGAATGCTGATTCAGAGAAGAAAGTTAATTTATAGCTTGAAGAGGTTTTTTCTCTTTTTTCTTAAGTTGAGTATAAATTTTATGATTCTTACGACAAAGTAAAACTTATTGAAACGATTAATTTTATTGTAGAATTTGCTCTTAATGCCCTCACTCTATGATTCACGTGACTGCATTAGTATGTACATTTTCGATTACTTTTAGTGTATTATCTTAACCTGATGATAAATTATTCGAAATTATGTCGATTAACTCTCTTAAGTCTCTTCAATATTCGAATTACTTTGCAAGTTTATCATCGATACAGGAAAATGAAGATTAAACGCTTTTTAAGTTAATTTTTTATTCATTATTCTCCAGGATTTATTAAACGTATCTTTTAAATTTTAAAAAACTTTTTTTTTTTTGAGGTAGTCGCAACGTTTCAATATGAGTTTCTTTAGATGAAACATGCAAAAATTTAGAAGAGAAAACGTCAGAAACTGAGAATTTTGCTCTCGTCTTCATAATATAGTTTTTAGACTGGAAATTCATTAAAAGGAGACAGACACGAGAGAAAAAGCAAAAGCTCGGCGAAAGAAAAATATAAGGGTCGCGGGAGGGGAGAAAGACGCGGAGAGACGGAGAAGGAACTGAATAAAAGTAGGAGAGAAAAAGAGAGGAAAATAGAAACGCGGGCAAAGTGAAACTTCAAAGTTTGAAAGAATCACGAGACAAAGGGAGAGAGGAATGCCTTTCGTTCGAAGTTAATTGTACAACGTTTAATTATTACTTGAACGATTCGACTACATTTCGAAATCAGCTTTTGTTATTGCGAATTTAATTCGTTATTAAAAGGAAAAAAAAAGAGATGAAAAAATATACATTTGATGACTTCAACGATATTGATTTTGTATTAGTAAAAATTCATTTATTTTCCAGGTATTGTACGTATAAATTTGTATCTATTTAATATCTTTATAAAGGAAATTTTAAAGTTCCACTGTATTTCGTATTCGTCCGAAGCTCAAATCTGAAATGAGACACTAATTTTAAGTGATAGTATAACAATTTTATGTGGAGTAAATCGAAGGAGAAATCTACAATTTGAGACGTGGAAATACGAGGAAAAATGTACAATTTGAGACACGAGAATACAAGGAAAATCTACAACTTGAGACATGGTAATTGAAGGAAAAATCTACAATTTCTGACACGTGAATTGAAGGAAAATTCTACAATTTCTGAGACATAGGAATTTAAAGAAAAGTCGACGATTTGAGACAAGAATTATTTTTTCAAAACGTTTAGGATAGAAATGACATAACATTTAATTTAAACAACATTCACATTCTTTTACAATATTGAGAATATGTACTTGGAATATGAAACAAAAATTCAGATATCGCCTTAAAGAATGTTCCGTTCTCTTTTTCCTACTCGAGAAAATACGATATCTAATTCTAACACAGAAATAGGTGATTGGCGTCCTAAGCAAATTATTTTACGAAAAAGAAATTGAAGTTCAGAACTTTGTGGACAGTTTTCTTACCCCCTCCTTTGGACTTGCTACGGTTAATTCGTAGCAGGTGGAATCTGAATTTTCACAAATATAAATGCGAGAGCGGGAGAATGAACCAGAGATGGTCGCAACAATGAAAGCGTGCATCATTTTTAGTGGGGTGGCGTAATTGAAACGGAAGCTTTCAGCGTGTGCTGGTTTCTCGAAAACCGGCTGTTTTCCTTCTCCTCTCGCTTCTTTTCCGCTGAATTTCGCCGTGTCCCAAGTGTGTTTACCCGAGCTGAACTTCAGATATTCCATTATGGCGGCGCACGCTCCCAGGCAAATGTAAAAATGCGTTCCGCCGCGCGGCTGTTTCGCCTTTTCCCTCCACGAATCGGTCTGGAATCTCGAACTCGCTCTTTGGATCGTTCTCGAGATTTTCCTCCGTTTTCTTTCCTTTTTTTTATATTTTATTTTTTACTTTTGCCAGAACAGCAGTGGAAGTTATTGCTATACAGATTTAGTTTGTGGGGAATTTTTTAGCTACAGTTTGTTAAGGAAATTATGAGAAATCAAGGTAACGATAATTTAGAAAAATTGATTTACGAGAAATAGGATTTTTTTATAATTTTTTATCTGGTTTATTGAGAAAGTTATGAGAAATCAAGGTAGTAATGATAATTTAGAAAAATTGAATTAAGAGAAATAGGATTTTTTTACGTTAATCTCCCTGCTGGTGAAATTTTTCTTAATTTTTCAGCTGGTTTATTCAGGAAATTATTATGGAATAATGAAGGTAATAATAATTTGGAAATTGAATTACGAGAAATAGGATTTTTTGACGTTAATCTCCCAGCTGTTAGAATTTTTCTTAATTTTTCAGCTGGTTTATTCAGGAAATTATTATGGAATAATGAAGGTAATAATAATTTGGAAATTGAATTACGAGAAATAGGATTTTTTGACGTTAATCTCCCAGCTGTTAGAATTTTTCTTAATTTTTCAGCTGGTTTATTCAGGAAATTATTATGGAATAATGAAGGTAATAATAATTTGGAAATTTAATTACGAGAAATAGGACCTTCTTACGTTAATCTCTCAAATGGTGAAAATTTTTGATCTAGTAGGTATTTTTTTCAATTAAGAAAAGCACATGATATTTTAAGTATGATAACGAATCTATTTTATTTTAGTAATTGCTACAATGATTTTTCAAATTTGCATCAATTTGGTTGTGAATTTTTTTGTTAATTTTAATTTTCATTTCGTTTCGACTGCAATATTATTTTTCCAAATTATATTTCGTTGGGAAATATTCAATACACGGATTTTTCACGAATTTTCCGCCTCTTAAAAAAACTATCCCTTGTTGGCGATTTTCAAGTGAGCTCAAAGCGATGGAAAATGCCTCGTTTCGAGGGAAAAATATAGAATGCTTGAAGAGGGAAAAAACGAGAAGGATGAAAAAGTGTCCTTTGAGACGTTTTAACGAGAAATCGATATCTCTTAAGGCACTTTTAGCAGCGAAGTACAATTAATTATTTATCATTCCCATGAAGACGTTTTCCTCCTTAAGTTTCCTTCAAAGGAATTTACAATTTCCCTATTTTTCGAGTAAAAGAAGTCGCCTGCGTAACGTTGTTGCCAATGTAAATCTTGCAATATTAAAGATTTAACAAAATTAGTCCCTTTTTTCTTGAAACAATAAAAGAAACTAACTACTGAGAAATAAATGAAATGAATGAAGTATTCGTCTCTGAAGAAGTAGAATTTCCAATAAATGTGAATGATCAATTCCATTGTAATATTAAATTTTAAATAATGAAATACTTTTTACAAAATATTAATTTTATTGTGAAACATGTTTATGTGTAATTAAATTTAATATTCAATTCTGTAAGAAATTTATAATATAATCAAATAGAATTTTCA
>NW_017100132.1:902644-908947 GCF_001263275.1 Habropoda laboriosa | reverse complement strand
CCTTAATTTATATACCAAGGATCTTGAGAATAATTAAACTTGATAACGAATTTTAGTAGGAATACATTTAATATAATAAATAAAGTTCAATTTGTACACCATAAGTATTGTCCTTAATTGCATGCTTCATTATTAATCTACTAATTCTGCAATTAATTCACCATTACAATACAATTAATTCTATCATAAACAATTCGATCTCCTCTTCCATTAATCTACCATTATAATTCCAACCATTTTCCTATCAATTTGTCATCAATACTATCATCAACTTTATTTCTCAATTTGATGCATTTTCTTCTCTCTTTCAGTTAATCTTCAAAGAACTTAATCGTGTTTTATTAATTCGTAATTAACTCACAATTAGTTAATCGTATTTTCGAGGTATTTCTCTTTTATATCAGAAACGCGCCTAAAAAACGATGCAATTGCGATGTTTCATTATTTTGCAAAGCAGTTTTTATTGTCCCCAACAAGTGTTCGAGTTCTGCCCGTAACTTTCGACAACGGGAATTTTGCATAGAAATTAAATAACGCGGAAATTCAATTACAGAGATAATTCTGCATTAATATTTGAATTCCACGAGGCGGCGAATTCCCACGCTGTTCTCTTTTGGACTTCAAAACGCGTCGTTTCGAAAGTTACGATTGGCGAAATTGAAATCGTACAGCCTGAGAATGCAAATTTTTTCTTCTATTTCCTTCTGGAAGTCTGACGTTCATAAGCGTGTAGGTCTTATAGTGTCTTCAGAAATTGAGTGTCAGCTTCTGATAATTTAAAGCGAAAGATTATTGCAATTCTCAATTTCATAAGTATTTATTAACCATGCAAATGTTAAGATGCTTTTAAAATTTTTTAAATGATATTGTGTTGTTTTTCAATTCAAATTGATTTTGTCGTAACCTAAATCCTTCTATTTGGATTGGTAAAATTTTCTTTATTTGGAATTTTTCTTTAGGATTTCTATTTCCACATTGATATATCTGGGGTTCGTTAAGTGACTGTAAAAAAATTTCGTGAAAGTTATATTCAGAATGTCGGGAATTATCGTATGAAAAATTTAACAAGATGTTTAATACTTTTGTCCGGTTTAATGGATCCTCTTAACCGTGTATCGTCCATTTTATGTTGCAGGCGTTCTTGGAAATGGCGGATGAAAATGCTGCAGCGACAATGGTAAATTACTATGCCTCTTCCATAGCCCAGCTCCGTGGCAGACCAGTCTACGTTCAATTCAGCAATCATCGGGAACTCAAAACCGATCAAACACATCCCAACAATGCGGTGAGTGATTTAAAAAGAGCATTTCTACAAATTTTAATGTTTTTTTAATTCTTCTTCGAACTCATAATTAACAATTACGTGTATAGATAGTTACAAAAAAAAGTTAGACTGTTTAGTCTACCCTGTTTACCACTAAATAATTTTGAATAGGTTGGGAAATTAAAAATGTCATATGTGACACATTTACTACGTAGAAAGAGTATTACCAGAAATAACTATTTACTAGAAATCATTTTTTGAAAATAAAGTAAAATAATCCTATTACTCGAATTCCATAAGAATGCAAGAAGCCACTTTTCCATTGGAAAATCCATCAATGCAATTCCAAAAATATTGTATAATGCAAATATTTTCTACCAATTGTGTCTTTCTAAAAAACACAAACCCAAAATCTGAGGGAAGAAGCCATTCTACTCACAGTACAGTAAATTCTCCACAAGTGTCAGTCGGCAAGGAACCTAAACCTGACACTTGTAGAGTCAGGGACTACGTTTTCGAGCCTCGCGCCCGCCATTGCAGTTTGCCGAACGTAGACAAGGACAGCGAATAAAAGATAAGGATGAAACGTGAGTCGAGGCAACCAAGTGATTTAAATACCAACTTTTTTAATTTTACGTTCTTTTATCCCGAAATTTTTCTTAACATATTGATGAGATTTTTCTGATGAAAATTACATGAAACACGACATAATTTGAACAACATTTACTTATTAACACGTTCACTGTCTGGCGTGATAGTGAATAAGTAAATGTTGTTCAAATTATATCGTGTTTGATCTCATTTTCATCAGAAAAATCTCACCAACATGTTAAAAAAAATTTCAGATGAAAAAAAGGAAAATTAAAGAAATTATATTTTTCTATTATGAATTGTCGAGCAGTGAAATCTCGTAAAAGAAACCGAGTGGTATAGCGTTTTACACGCTTGACTGACAGCGAGCGAGGATAACATAAGCGTAGGACCATCTATACTGACACTTGTGGAATCCAAACTGACTGACACTTGTAGAGAATTTACTGTATTATGTACTTGCAAAAAGAAAATGCAGACTTTCCCAAAATAGTAAAAATAGTAAAATACAAATAATGAAAATAGTAAAAATATTAAAATATTACAAAGAGTGCAAATAGCGAAATAGTAAAAATGGTAAAATATTACAAAGAGTGTAAATAGTAAAATAGTAAATAGTTACCTGTCTTTCCAATAAAAAATATATTTCCAAGCACAGTGAATTCACAATTAATAGCAAGATACCTCGTGTCGAAAAGGTAGAACTACTTTGCTCTATCAGTAGCGTAGTCAAAGAAAAACCAGCGTCTTTCGCAGGAACCGTCCCAGAACCGCATTCAGCGCTATCTTCCGGCCGAAATTACTATTAAAAGCGGATAACGAGCCCGGCTGAAAAACATACGGTCCATTTTTGACTAAGGGCGGCCTGTTTGGTCCCGCTCTGAATATGTGAAAACCAAGCGCGCGCGCTCGGTAATTTGCAAAGAGCGAGGAAAGCACTCTTTCGAATCCGCCTTCCGTGTATATTCACTTATTTGCAAAGGCGGCTCGCGCAATTACTTTTTAACGAGTGGCCCTCCTCCCTTCCCCTTCCACGTTCTGCCCTTAATATTTTCTGGATTTTCGCCCTTGCTGCCATGCACAAAAACTCGACCGGTAAAACAGCGGATTCTAAACGACGTTTCAACCACATTTTCCACGTGTACATTATTGGACGAAACATGTTAATTCTTTTTTTCACTTAACCTTTTTTTTTTACTTTTCAAAAAATTGTGCGCATTTTGGAAAAGTTGCACTGCATGGAGGTTTCTCATTTTTGAGATGGGCAAAATGAAAGAAATCAATGTTTCACTTCCTTTTTGTTTGTTTTCTCGAAAGGAACAAATTTCCACTTGCTAAACTTTGAAAAAACAGTTTCCACGAATTCGACAATCTCGTTTCTACAAAAAAGGTTATTTCCACATTGTAGAGTTTCTTTAAAAGTTCTTCCAATTGAAAAGTCAAATAAATCAATTTTTTTCTACCAAACATTTCGTATTTTTTTTTTTCTCTCTGAAAAAGCAACTCGTTTCTACGTGCTAAAAACTTCAAAAGTCAATTTCCTGTGTCCATACAAGACCCCTTTCTCTGAAAACAGTCAGTTTTTGACGTTTACATGTTTTGGCACTTGGTTTTTCAGCAGATCATTAATAAAATTTTATTGGCAATGTAAATAGAAATGAAAAACAAAATAATGAACATAATAAAACAAAATTAGAGCAGATGGAAAATATTAAAAATAGTTTGTTGCAAATTGTGCAATTTAATTATTTCTTTCAATTACCAGTTGATGTTTTGTACCAAAACAATTTATTGGAAATTTTAGAATTCCGTTAACATTCTGAAAAATGTATAAAATTCTGCTATTTCGATAATATCGAACGATTCTTTTCCATGTTACATTCATCAAATAGTATTGTATCGAATTTTCTTCCTCCTTTTGCAAAATTAGAACACAAAGTTGAAAACAAGCGAAGATATAAATAGAAGAAACTTAGGTGATATAGAACTTTTGAACAACGGTGCAATCTTGTTTGAAGTAGATGAAGAAAAGAAGGTAAGATCTGTTGCAGTGCTTACTAGGTTGCTACGTCTTGATTATAAAAAGTTTTCTAGCAATGAAGGAAGAAAAATCGAACTCCGATGTTCTCTAAAGCAGCAATTTGTACTACTAATTTCAATCCAAGTATTAACAAGTATCGATTGATTAATTTAAAATTGAAAAAGTTACAGTTACTGGGCCATCGAAATTATAAAAAAATCCCCGTTAATCCTTTTCCAATAAAATCTCATTTCGAATATTCAACGCAGGATCATCTTAAATTTTTCAAATTAATTATTCATCGGCTTTTTTCTGTGGTTGATAAAGCGATGAAGAAAATTGAGAATAATTGAAAATATCAATTGAGAATGTAGAAAATTATTTTTTTTCTATGGTTGATAGAGTGATCAAGAAAATTTGGAATAATTAAAATTCTCAATTGAGAGGGTGGAAAATTATTTTTTTCTGTGGTTGACAGAGTGGTCGTGAAAATTTTGAATAATTAAAATTCTCAATTGAGAGGGTGGAAAATTATTTTTTTTCTGTGGTTGATAAAGCGATGAAGAAAATTGAGAATAATTGAAAATATCAATTGAGAATGTAGAAAATTATTTTTTTTCTATGGTTGATAGAGTGATCAAGAAAATTTGGAATAATTAAAATTCTCAATTGAGAGGGTGGAAAATTATTTTTTTCTGTGGTTGACAGAGTGGTCGTGAAAATTTTGAATAATTAAAATTCTCAATTGAGAGGGTGGAAAATTATTTTTTTTCTGTGGTTGATAAAGCGATGAAGAAAATTGAGAATAATTGAAAATATCAATTGAGAATGTAGAAAATTATTTTTTTTCTGTGGTTGATAGAGCGATGAAGAAAATTGAGAATAATTGAAAATATCAATTGAGAATGTAGAAAATTATTTTTTTCTGTGGTTGACAGAGTGATCAAGAAAATTGCGAATAATTGAAAATAAATTGAGAAGGTAGGAAATTTGGAATGATCGAAAGCAACAGTTAAGAAGGGATTTACCTATATACGTGGTTCGAAAATGTCGAGACAGCGTCTGTTTCGTTGTCGATAATATTCAAGCCGTTTGTGGCCACGTTCATGCTTCGATTATCGATATCTTTGCCAGTGTATCTCTCTGGAAGCGCATAATCGAAGCTTTATGCGACAATGTCGCAACAGAATCTCCTCTCAAAGGCTATGAACGCGTTTCCGAGACTCAGATTGCCTCGTGTTCCACTCTCCCCTCCTCACTTATACGATATTACGCGATGAACGTGATTAATTAACGTGTCCCATTCGTATCGTGCTCGCATACACGGTGTAAAGGGTTGGAATTTTATGTGAGAGCGAAATTTACGATGCCAGTAAAAAAGAATTTATGGTAGCTGTGAGATTGGTAGGGGATCGCCCGATAAATTTTGATTTCTCAGCCGATTACCAATTTTCTGCGCTGCTTTTGGCTCGATCGTGTGAAAATTATGAAAGCATCTTTTGTGAATCTCGATCCTTGATTATAGAAAGCTTCAAAGGATGAAGTGAAAAGGAAGGGAAAATAATCAAATTCTGACGTTCTCCAGATCGTATTATTACTATGACGTTCGATAGATGGAAATATTCTTTTATAGAAAAATTCAAACAATTTTCAATTAATAGATTTTCACTTTCGTGAGTTTTTATTTATTTACTTTTTAATACTTTTTCGAAAATTTAACTTGAAATGTTGGAAAGGGAATGGTGTGGAAGTAGAGGTGCAGGAAAGAAACATGGTATATTATAGAACTTCATAGATATACTTTGGAAAATAGTTAATTTAAAAATGAAAAGTGTTATAAATTGAACGGATATAAAGTTATCTGTATATTCTAAAATGGCTAAGCTAAATGGCTGAAACAACACTCGACATGCAAAATTCTCGTCACAGTAACGTCGTACAAAGCTTCAGCGGCGACGTCGAGTCAATAAACAGTCCGGTCTGGAAACTCCATTATAATTAACGCGTCCATAATTTATGAACAATCCCCTGGGGCAACGGAATCCATCTTGCTGATCCTGTCTCCGTTCTATTCTCCAGTCCAGCCGACACTGTCCATCATACGAGTTGTCTTTGCAGGTGTTTAGGTGTCTCCTGCACCTGTCCCTCTCACCCTTTCTCCCGCTCTCTGTGCGCTTGTCATCCCTATACCTGACACATCGTGGCCACGAATCCTTCCTTGTCTGCTATAGTGCTTGACCAAGGAAATTTCCCCGTTGAAAGGGGCATTTCTTCTTGCCCCTTGTAGCGCTTAGCACTTTCCTCGTGTTTTCGTGATTTTAACCGGTGGAAATTTTGCAGAAATTTATTTTAGAGAAAGTAAATTTGTTAAATTTACAGTCTGAAATTTTGAAGAACGTGAAATTGTCAAATTTTGGAAATTAGTATT